>NW_008824031.1:376965-377641 GCF_000699105.1 Pygoscelis adeliae
CCCTCCATGCTTTTATGGGATCCCCAAGGAAGCTGAACGTGGCCGTCAGTGCAGGGAGGATAGCCTGAGTGATTTCTGGGTAGTGCTGCTGTGCCGGAGTCTCTGGTCCCACACTGGCAGCCTTCGCGCTGGCTGGGTCTCGGAGGGACCGCTTGCCTTAGGGAAGCCACACTAGCACTGCATGATAAAAGCAGATAAGAGAGTTCCTGCTGTGATTAAGGCATGACCAAACAAGTTTCCTAATCCCTTACCTACGCCTGCCGCTCCTTGAGACAATACTCGGGAATGTGCAGGCAAGCAGGAGCAAATGAGAGCTGCAAGCCCTGCTGCCCTGTGGCAAATAAACGTCACTATGTACCCTCGTCCTGTGCAGGGGGCTGGCTCAGGGGCTCAGGGCCGGGAGATTTCCCAAGGAAATGCCCTGGCAGGGCAGAGCATCCTCACTGCATCAGGCTTGGAAGGGACAGGGAGAGGGGAGTTCAAAGGTACAGTGAAAAGAGAACAGGATATGAACCAATGCTGAAAATATGACAAAAAGCAACTAAAAGTGCAGAGAAACAGTCTCTCTTTGCCTAGCTGCAATTTGCAATTGGATGCTATAGGGGAGCTGACGCTCACAGCAATGGAAAAGTTCTTCACTCCACCAGCTGTTCCCAGCTCCACCATGGATGCCGCG
>NW_008824031.1:377660-381974 GCF_000699105.1 Pygoscelis adeliae
TAGCCGCAAACCACCACGGCCTGACTGCCTTGTCCAGCAGAAGTGTGCATGGAGAAGCTCTCTGCAGCTTTGCTTGTGTTTGGCCTGGCCTTTGTTGGCCTGGCTGCAAGAGAAGAGCCTGGCTGGCAGACTGGCCTAAGCTGTGTGGGTGCAGTCCCTGCTGTCTGAGGACAAGCAAGGCTGAGGACCTCTCAGCAATGTTTTCTTGTGGGACTGTTTATTCGCATGGGCACTGAGCTGCTCATACTCAACATTTGGCACATCGTTGCCAGGCTGGTATTGGTATTTTAGGGTAGACCATGTGCTGACCCATGGGGGGAGACTTTGCTGAATTGGGACCTCACCCACAGGGTTTTGCCTGCCTGATTTCCCTAGCCATTGAGGGATTATCGCTTTCCTTTTGAGCGAGCTAAGGGCTTTCTGGTGCTTTATAGTTTGCTTAGCTGCTGTCCCAACAGCAGACCAAAGCAGAGAGCTCCAGACTGACTCAGGACCGTGCCTCTCCAGTCTCTTCTGTACAGTTGCTTGAAGGAAACACACATGATTTTAGAAGCAGACATTGCACCACTATTGTGTATTCAAGTCCTACTGTAAGCATATAGGCACTTACCATGTGATTCTTACCCTGTTTATACGGCAGTGAAGTCATCGGGGCTACACCAGTGGAAAACAAGGGCAAATGCAGCCCAAGCAAGGCCCATACCTGTGTGACTTGGTGTACAGCTGAAAGTGGTTTCTGAACCTCTTGTTTTTGCAAGCTCGGTGTGTCTGCGCTCATTTAATTTTAGTGCCCAACCTGCAGTCTGGACAAACAGCATAACATCATGTCAGGGTGTGCATTCAGCATGTACTGTCAGTACAAAGGAGCAAATAACGGCCCGTTAGACCATGGTATTTAGCAAAGCCCACAAGAAAGAGCTTTCCAGCTATCTCAGAGTACTCATTTGCATTGAGAGAGCCAGGTTGCTTCTGTGAACGCTTCCTGGCCTGCCTGAACAGTGCCACCCCAACGGCTCTCAAGAAATATTTTAATAGGTACCACTGGATAAAACTTTGTAGCTGCAAATCAGAAAGGTGACCAGAAAAATTACTGTGAAGTTCTTTTTTTCCCCATTAAGAGTTAATTTGCATAAATACAGCGGGATCACCAGGAGGTTTTACTGTTCTTCAAGCCAGTTTCTGCAAAGGACTCATGAGGCAGAGACGATCTCTTCCCCTGACAAACAGAGAAAGTGCTCTGGTAAATACCTCTGCAATTGTCCTGAGGTGCAATGGTTGAACACAGGCATTTTCATGAATCTCCATGAGACGTTCAGTCCTGTGAAGACCTGCTGGGTGAGCTACCTCCTTTCATCCTGAGAGTCGGGTCAATGGTTGTGGTAGACCATCTCCTCGTGTTTTGCCTCTTGGGAACTGCATCTTGGCAATGGGCTGGGAGGTCAGAAGAAAAGAAAATCATGTGTGTCATTTGGCCAGCTCAGACCCAGGAGATGAGAAGATGTGTGGAAATAAAACACATTAATGATATACTCAGACGGTGGTAGTGATTTCTACTTTACTAAGGAACCACCTACCAAGTCTCCTGATCTCTACTACCGCTCAGCAGATAGGCAACTTTAGTGTCAGAAGAATAGCAATGATAATTTATCATGATTAAAGGTGCAATAGGTCTCTCTAGATGTAATTATGTGCTCTCTAAAAGGAAGAGACTATAGCCAAGCCTTGCAGGCATGTTTACCCGACCACAGAGGGCCCTCATCAGAACACCCAGTACTAATATATTATCACTAATGATGACAACCAACAGTTTCTTCTCCACATGAATTACAATTACACATTCTCACTTGGCTGGAGAGTCCAATTTTTCACAAGGAAAATTTTTCGCTCATACAGGACAAGAAATATTAACGATACCTACAGGTTGTTCTTTCCTACTTTTTTTTTTTTTACTGTTTTCCACCACTAATTTGTTTCAAATTATTTCCAACATTATTAAATTGGTATGAATGATCACCCACCACTTTTCTCTTTCACCAACCCCCATGTGTCTTTAGATGCTCCACATTTTTACGGTTAGCCTGAAGGCAATATTTGATCTCTTAAACCAGCCATCACAAGAGGGTTTGCCAATCTTTATTTCACCACCAACACTTTTTCAGTGTGGCATTTGACATCTGAGCAATGTGTTCCTCTCACATCAAGTTCCCCGTTGCAAACATTCCTTCTCTAACAAGCAGATTTTAAGGACCACTGCCCTGATGTCCTATGCTAGGTCCTACACTTAACATAACGAATTGCTCTGTAAAGATCATAGAAGGTTGAAGCAGCTTTGGAGGAAGACTGCCTATCTCAATGCAAGCCAGTGGTCTGGAGGTGGCTATTACCCATGTGTAGTAGAGATACCATAACAGAGCCTCCAAAAGCAGTGCACCTTAGGAGGCTCTGTGGAGCAAAGCTAACAGCACCAGCTCTTCTTATAGCTGGAGGTGAAATCTGTTAAGAGGCACTAATGTGAAGGGAGCCAAAGAAGCATTTTGGCTAGACACCAAAACAGGTGAAATGATCCAAAAAGGAGGCACTAGAAAAGCCTGAAACTGTCTGAAGGAGAAAGTCATGGCAAGCTCAGCAGCCTCTGACAGGCAACACTGACGTCCTGAGCTGCTGTGACGGATGGGGAGGTATTGCATTATCTGGGCTGAAACCATTTCCCCAGTTCTGGGGAAGCCCAATGCCTCTGTGAATCATATCCTGAAGTGCACAGACCAGAGCTCAGCAGTGTCTGCTGCTGCATCCCTCTGTCTGTCTGGCTGGACTGCTCCTGCAGGAGGACAGAGGGCTGGTACCACCTACGGAAAGCCCATCAATACCCAGCACGGCAGCCAGCACCTACTCCAACCTCACTGCCCTTGCTAATGACATTCCTTCTGAACAAGATTTGTCTCCCTGTATCTGCAAGACAGTCTCCAGGCATAGCAGGCTTGCTTTGGGGCACTGCTCCATCACTCATCCATCCCCTGAGGGATGAAGACACGAGTCTCTCTCCCTGTGCCAAAGTTGTCTTCTGCTGTGATGCAGAGCCTGCATCTCAGCTTTACTCTCAGAAGTAAACCTGGTTTTGTGGCTGCTAATTCTAGGCCTCTTCTAGTAAATCTCCTCTTTTATTTCTATCATCTTCCCCCCCATCCCCAAACTGTTACTTGGCCAAAAAGCTGCTTAATTAAAATTTAAAAAAAAAAAAAAAAGGAAAGAAAGGAATGTGCCAGTAAGCTCAGGAAACACTTTTCTTTCTTTGAAATGTGATGGCTAATGACAGCTCTCAGGCCCCAAGGTGCACACCAGAGAGACCAGGAGGTGCTAACAGCAGCCAAGGTACTTGGCAGTGGGGTCTGAGACCTTGTTCTGCCCCTTGTGTAATGTGCTGGCTTCTGCCCAGGATGCCCAGAAATGAGCTGCCCATTTTGGGCAGCCTCTTCTCCACGGGCCAGGAGGAGATTGCATTCAGTTGCTCTGTCTTACCAGGTTGAGGGATTGTGCCTCGGGACTGCACACGTATATTCACCACTCAATCAAAGAGCAAGTTGCTGCCTAGACTGAGCCCGGGAGCTGCATCTTTCAGATTCAGGTGTCTGTCCTCTGGAAGAACTGGAGGGGAGCCATCACTGGACCCATAACTTGTTTTACCCCACACCCTATTTTGATGTACTGCAGAGAGCTCAGACCCAGCTCTGAGAGCAGACTGAGGTTTCTGAGTCCCCAGCATCCCCAGCCATGGCTCCAGTCCTAGCTCCAACTGCAGCGCAGTGTTACAACTCTCTACTCTGATGATTTTGCTGCATCCTGCTAAGTACCTGCCTTTCTAACACTTTCTTGATTAACAAACCTCTGCAGCCACTTCCTACTGTCATTTGCAGTCACTTTACTCCACCGAAACCTGCTGGCAGCTTGTCACCAATTTCAGCCAGGCAGCTGGTCACCAATTTCAGCCAGGCAGCTGGGTCTGACCCTCAGAAATCAGGGCATTGCAATCAGTAGGTTTCATTGCCTATATAAAACAGAGCTGAATGCCATCTGTGTTTTTCTTGGAGTCTTCACTTGGCTCGAAGGTCCTGTTCCAGCCCGCCATGGAGCCTGTCCTGCACAGCGGTCCCCTCCTTCCCGCCTGGACAGGACACGGTGCACTGGAATCTCATTCATGCATCTGCTGTTGCACCGCTGCTGCCAATCCAACCCAGGCTTTAGGAGAGGAGAACATGATCGCTTTGCAGGGCACTGGTGGAGTCACCGCACAAGCAGAGAAGACCACCTAATCCTCGC
>NW_008824031.1:382008-387142 GCF_000699105.1 Pygoscelis adeliae
CTAAACATAAATGGCCAACGGTGTGTGTTATTTTTAAGTCCAAAAGCCTGAAGGCAAGGTTTAAAGGCGAGTCTAATGGCATTTTTATCATGAGCTGTCTTAAGTCCCCTTGTCTCTTGCCTGGATTGCGTCAGCCAACAGTGACATATTTTGGTGCGGGAGCTGTCTCTGTCCCTGTTCTCAAGGCACTTTAAGCTTCCATACGCGGCTGGAGCGGGCAAACTGAGACACGGCACAAATGCTGGCTTCCATCTCCATATCTTGTCATCCGGGATTGACAGAGACCACAAAGTGGCCTCATGAAGGGATGAAGTCAAACGATACGCCTGCCTGATGTTTCGTGTTATACCCTGTCTCTCCGCCCTGGAGCCAAGGGGAGGCTCGCCATGCCCCGCGGTGATTTCCCTGCCCGCCAGCTGTCCGTCACCGACCGCCAGCGAGAGGCCCTGGGAAGCCCCGCTGCACCACACCACCTCCTCCCTGCTGCCCCGAGCGGGAGATGAGGATGCGAAAGCCCGGCACTTATCCTCCTTCCCCTCCCTGCTCTGCTGGCCATGCAGAGCTGGGGCTGCACCAGCCCTCCCGAATGCCCGGGAGCATCGCAAATCCTGTTCCCACACGCTCTGCTCCCACAGATGCCAGAGCACCGTGTGTGTCCTGACCGAGACAAAAATCAGCGACTTCACACTATGGATATGTCTAAGTCCCATATTTAGCTGCTTTGTTGCTGTGTGGGGCAGTGTTAGGAGATAAAATGAGGATTGCAAATGCAGAAGGAGGAGCACAGTGTGTGCCCTCCAAGGAGCCCTGGGGAGGCAGCCCCTGGTTTGGCACCGGCCAAAGGCATGCACCCAGCACACCCAGGCACAGCAACTGCCTCTCACTGTGCCTGCTCTGCCATAGCTGAGCAACCTGGGTACACACTGATATTGTATGACATTAAGTAATGGGTTCCTATTGAACGCTTTCTCCATTGGAAGCAACCATAGAGGCAGTTGAATGGTCCCCAAAACTCCACAATGTCTGCCACACTGATGTTTTCATATTCCAGCAATCATTTCTGACAGCAGCGCCATTTTTGTGAGATGGCTCCAACCAGCTCTGCCATAACTGCAAAATATAACCAGCTTCGACTTTTGCAATGTTTCATACTCTAAAATTAAGATGAATATTTTTGTTACAGTACAGACGGCTCTTGCTGAAACAAGCAGCCATTCAATCTGGGATGAAATCCGGAAGGTAGGTGGGGGTTTTTTTGGAAGGAAAGATGACTCCTGGGGACAAAGAAGCCCAGGTCTTTCCCCATATAGAAAGGATTGGGGCCAAAGTTAGAAACCATCATGCCACAATGCTGATGAATGCGAGAGGCGATGGGAGGCAGCCTCAGGGCTGAAGGCTAAGTGCAGATTTCAGCCCGTCTTTCAGGATGGCCTCACCTGCGTACACACCAGCACAGGCTGACATTTGATCCTGAAATCCCGAAATCCCTGGCCTGTACACCCTGCTGATCCCGTCCATGCTTCTCAGTGTAAAGAAGGTACAGAGGCATATGTCACAGAAAACCACCACTGGTACTTTGTTTTCTGAACACAAACCTGTTCAAATGAGCTGTCCTTTTTTGTTCTTTTTTAGCTTTGGCTGTGACACCTTCTTGGTTGCTCCTATTTTCAGTGACCTCATGTGCATTTTTTCTCTTCCTAGTCCAGGTTTTTCTGTCCCATCTTCTACCACATGAAGACCCTATCTCTCACAGACAACAGAGATAAGGGAAATAAGATATATATCCCTCTACCCACCAGACCAGCTTCCAAAATTCCCTTTCCTCCTCTGTTGTACCAGGCTGGCACCTATGGGGCATCTAGCGCAAATGGGACTGATCTGCAAGCAAAGTCCCCTGCATGAGCAGGGGAAGGGCCTGATCGTATGGGCCAGTCCCCGCATCTCTAGAAGTGGGTATCGAGAAGCAGCAGTGGCTCAGGAGTGGCAGCACAATGTTCATGCAGAAGCACTTGGGCTTGTAACCACGGCCTCGTCCCCGCTGAGTGAGGCAGTCTAGGCAGACCCCAGTGTCTGGGCATCTTCTTCAGACTCCCTTGGAACAGAGTTTCCTGACTTGGTGCAGAGAAAACAAAGGAGAGGAAACACCAGCATCAGTTTGGGGATGGAGGCGAGGGACCCTTGCTTCTGAAATTTTTAATTAGTTGGGTCGTAACAGTGAAAACAAAAGCAGTTCAAAGAAGCCAAACTGATTTTATTAGCAATAAGATTATGAATGCACTGCCTTCCCAGGCGGAGGAAAGGGTCTTATCTTCAACAGTTTCATTAAAATAATGACTTCTACCACCTCTCCCTCCCCCCAGCCCTCACTGTGGGTCCTCCCTCTCCCGTGCCGGCGACTGTGCTGGGATATGCCCCTGATAATCTTCTGCTATCCTGGGGGCCTGGGAGGCAGGAGAGCCATGGAAAGAATCCCAGCGTTTCCATCTGTCGAATTCCCAAGCGGCAGAAACCTGACCCCGCACGGAGCGGGTACATGCTGCATTATTGCTGCTGTGGCAGAGCAAGCAGCCTGTGCTCCTTGTCATGCATTATTAAGTGAGCTCAGAGAGAGGGAAAGACACCAATGAGAGGGTGAGTGAACCTGAAAAGTGGAAAAGTCAAATCTATCCCCGTAATAAAAAAAATTAAAAAATAAATCCAACCCTGAGCAGCCTCAGTAGCCAATGCGGCAGCTGCTTTCATGGGCAGAGCTGACCGGACATGAGACAGAGACACGACAGCCATGCTGATGGTTTGCTGCAATAGCGTGGGGTTTTTCCATTATTTTAGCAACTTCCTAGAAAGGGAAGGAGCCTGTGTGAAAAATGAGGCAGTAAATGTTAAAGCCTGCAATGCACTTGTTTCTGTCCTAATTAGCTCAGGGCTGAGGGAGTGGGAATACTTTGCCATTGCATGAGCTGCCCCAGAGCCAAACCCCACAGAAGTGGTGCAATCCCATGCAGCGATGTACGGGCTGTGAGTCTGGCCAAGTGCTCCTGGGGTGGCATTGCTGGCACCTGAGGCTGGGGGGCACCACAGCTGGTGCAAATAAGCTCAGCTTTGGCTCCCCAGGCAGCACATCCCCTTGGTCCCGAAGCACATTTGGGAGTGGTAGCAGGGCCCCCTGCCCCATGCAGGGCCCTGCCATGGGCACAGCACTCCTAAGCCATCAGTCGAGACTACCCTGGGACCCACATTTAGCTGTGCAGGTGCATCCCTGCAGCATGCTCCCAGCCAAACTGCTACACCGTGAAACTGCATGGCATGAAATACAGTGGAAGAGCATGGGTGTAGGGTTTGTCCTCTGGGACTCCATCACCCATAGAAGTGGATGGGATTTGATGTGGGGGGGAAAGGGGGACCCCAGAAGTCACCTGCCTCTGCCCAACTGATCACCATCACAGCAACAGCAGGAGGGTTTCAACCAGCAAACAACATAGAGCTCACCTGCAGGGAAAGGCCACCCACCAGTGGAAGTCCTGGACCACAGATGAAAACTTGACTAGGTATGCGATTCCTTCCCAACCTTTTCCCGAGCCTGTTTAAAGATGCTTTTATGGATGCTTTTGCAGATCTTTTGCCAATTTTCCAGCTCGGTGGCAACTATTCCTTATATGGAAAAACACGAGCATAGAGGAACTTAATGTTTCTAGCTGCTTTTAATGAATTTAATAACTTTGGCAAGGAAGCAGAATCAGCCCAACTAATTCTTCATGAACCCAGAGCCCGTAACTTGAAAGCCTGTCTCAAGCAGAACAAAAATGGCCACTCCTGTTATTTGCAGAAGAGGCAAAATTGCAAAGGGCCAAGTATTGCAAAACCCCAGGCTCTGCAGAAGGTGATTTATAGTTACCTACAAAGACGTGACTAAGGAGCTCAGGAATCCCAAGCTGAACAACAGTCCATTGATAAGCCCCAAGACACTGCGGGCCAAACTCTTGGCTACCCCCCAGCTGACCCCTGGCAGTGTCCTGGGCTTGCCCGAATGGCAAATGTGTGCAGGTGAGAGGCAGCTGGGAGCACAGGAGAGCACTGCTGCAGGCCAGGGGCTCCGCGCACTGGGGCTGGTTTGCTTTTGTCAGCAGAGGATGGACCAAATCCATTGCTGGAGGCAAGCGGCTTCATTGCTGTCAAGGGGCCGAGGGTCAGACCTCTGCTAATAAGGATTTTTTTGTGGGGATGTTTTCTTTCCACTTGTGCTCCTGGAAATGCAGAGGCACACAAATAGAAAAGGGCAAATCAATAACCATTTATGAGTCTTGAAAAAACTTTCTTCTGGATCAGGTAAAATCTTAGTTGTGCTCTTTATGTGGCTGGGATGATTCATTATGCTGCCCTCTCCCCCACAGGCAAGCAGAAATCAACAGGAATACTTTCCAAATTCAGGAAGGATGCCCGCCCTCCCTCCCTCTCTCTTTTCCCCAGTATTAGCTCAAATAATTCTCTCTGAATACGTGTAAACTCCTGATCATGCCTGGTTTGCAGCAGCATAGCCTGGCATTCAGGCGACCAGTCTTCCTGGCCATGGATATGTCCCTGATTGACAGCTCATTTCCCTGTGTGCCAAAACACTCCTCCGGTCCCCTGAGCTTTGCTTTCGCTGTCACTGGAGTCAGAGGCAAAACTTCCCCTGGCTCCAGCAGGAGCAGGAGCACGTTTCATCCAGCAAATCCACGCGTATCACCATATGTTGCTTTCTCTCCCTATTCTGTTTTCCTTTCAGCCCTATCTGCTTCATCAGAGAAAGGGAGCTGATCACGGCAGCCACGCGGGGTGTTTGCACAAAGGCGGTAATTCAAGCCCTGGCGCGAGCTGTTTTGGCAGCGTAGCCTAGGCACCGCTTGTTGTTTCAGCTGACCTCTTCGGCGGCGCCTGCCCCAGCCTCCTGGCTGGATGCAGGTGGCTCTTGCACCAGCCTTCCCCCCGGTGCATTTTTTAAAACCATTTTCTTGTGACTTGCTTGTGGATGAAGCAGCTCACGTCCTGGTTAGTGGACACCTGAAGGTCCTCCCACCGGACAGTTTGCACCTTGCGTTATTTTTAAGACCCTGTGGGGCCAAGAGGTGCTGGGCAAAGGCAGCAGCCCTGAGGGCGA
>NW_008824031.1:387197-428871 GCF_000699105.1 Pygoscelis adeliae
ATGCCACACGCTGCTCTCCATCCTGCTGCACATGAGCATGCACCCGTCATGCTCGTGGGACCTGGCTATCAGTGCCTCCACCATCTCACTCTGAGGACAAGCATTGCAATTCAAAGGAAATCATGACTTTCTTCCACGTAACTGTCCCCTTTGTAGGTGAATCCTTGCACGGAGGGAGGCACCCAAGCCCTTCTGTTCATCCTTTGCAATGGCCTGGGACGGTGCTCTCTGGCTTTTCCTTTGTAGGGACTTTATTCCAAACCTGTTGCCATCATCCAAGGTCTTTGTGGTGAGTTTGCTGGCCCCTGATGGGTTTGGAGAAAGTGCGGGGTGAAATTTCCTTTCAGTGCATGCCTCGGTTCGGTTTCTCCCCACTGCGAGAAATTCCAGGATGGAGAACAGTCAGATCAAAGAGAGACAATCCCAGCTGAAACATGCACGATTTGCATATTCCATTAAAAAAAATCAAAGGGGAGGGTGTGTAAAATATTTGCGCCCTGGAGCATATACAATGTATGCCCTAACAAGATGCTCCGTGTAAGGCTTATACTTATTTACTCTGATGCCTAATAACAAAAAAAAAAAAAAAAAAGAAAGAAAGAAAGAAAAAGAAGCTGTTGTAATTTTCACATCCCAAAGGATTCTGGCTCATCTGATACGCAGACCATCTCCTTGAAAGAAGCACAGATACCCCTAAAAAGCTAGGGCTGACTTTTGGCAAATTACTGACTTTTGAAGGTCAAACTAAATACATTCCTTGTGCAGTGGGAGGTCCCCCATTGATAGAAATCTTTATTGCTCTGGTTCTGCCGTTTCATTTAACATTTGATAGGCCCCAAACACAGGGGAGGTGAGTGGAGGTTACATGTGCCTTTCTCTGCCAAATTTTAGAATGGCGCTGTGAAAAGTCAAAATGGCAAAGCTGAGTTTGTTTTAGGCTGAGAAAAGCACGGGTTGTGAATTTAATTCTGCTGCTGGCTCTGCCACCAGCCAGCTGGATGACAGTGACAAGGTCACCGCTCTGTGCCACTGTTTCTCCATCTATAAAAAAATGTTATCGTTTTGGTATCGTTTTGAGAACGACTGGTGGAAAAAGAGCTGCCTGAACTGTACACTGTTATCGTTAGCACTAATATTCTTATTGCCTTTTATTACTACTGTGGTGGCTATTAACACTGCTAGCCAATGTTGCACCACCCTGGTGTTTGAGCACAAGCACACCCTTTTGCAAAAGCAGGGTGATGCTATTTGCATGGGGAGATGTGACCTGTGTCGTTTATCCTGAGCCTAATGACTGTGTTCTTCTTTTTACCTACCATTTCCAGCTTCAAAGGCTGCGCTGATCTGCACTGCTTTCCAGCAGGAGACAAAAAATAAAAGACGCACTGGTCTGTGCTCCCCATGGAGTGGTGGGTCGCAGGGCTGATCAGCCGATCCCCATCTCCGAAGCCTTCCTTCCAGCGGCAGGTACAGTTTACACATCAGCAGGACCCAAGGGATGCAGCGAAGGCTGCAGGGCGGCACATGGAGAGGAGAGGTGGGGGAAGATGATGGGCGCACATCCAGATGGGAAAACACCACTGGCAAGAGCAGAGCATCTCCTCCCACCCACGGCCGCGCCGGCCTTTCTCTGGGCAGGGGCACAGCCCTCAGGTGTCCCCTGCAGAGCTACGGGTGGGAGGAGACACTCTGTTTCTCTTCCCCACAGGGGTTTTCTTGTGGGTAAAGCCCTCCTGCGCCAATGCCCCACACTTGCCTGAAAACCCGACCTGCCGTGTGCCTCATCCCACAGTCCCACGGCCGCTGTGCCTCGCTCCAGCCGTCCTCCCCCTCGCAGGGGCCAGGCATGGTGGCCATGCGTGGTAATGCCCTAAGAAAGATGCCGGCTTCCTCCCATTGAGTTTTTCTGGCTGTTGGCACACCACAGCAGCGCTGTATTGATTTGCTTAAAGGCAATGGTCGAGTCCCTCATAATTTATTGAAAACCATCCGGGTGGTTTTTGCTGACTCCCACGCCTTATGTGGCTCACATTAATAGTGATCATGTGCCAGCAACGAGTCGTTTTTGAGAATACAATCCCTCTCACAGAGCATCTTCCAAGAAAAAAATAATACGCAGGAAGAATGCACCTCGAGACATCAAGCATTTTAGCGTTGGTTTGTTTGCTTTTTCCCAACAGCCTGCCTTTAAGGTACATCATTTCTGGCATCAGGTTTCCTCACACAGAGACCATTTAAGTACTTAAGGTGCTCTCTATGTACTCAGCCAAATGTTTTGCCAAGAAACCTAGAATTTCTTTGCTTTAAAGGCATAAAGTCTTCCATCTGAATCTTAATTATAGGGTTGAATACACAATGAAACTGCAGCTAAGCCCCTACATGTATGGAATGTAACACCACTTCACTGCGCCTCACCTGAAAGACAACTTGTAAAAAAGCCACAGATGAGTAATAAACTGGAAGGACACTAATAAGAAAAGAGAAAAGATTAAAAAAAAAATCCCTCCAGTAAATAATTAGCCTTTTTCAGATTACACTCCTCCTGATAAAAGACAAAGAGGTCTATTAGGAAGTGACTCCATCTGAGAACCTACTTCCAGAAAATGCGGTTTTAGTGGTCTAGACCATCTGCTCATGGCCACAGGAAGGGTGGGTCTGAACCCGTCTGCAGTCAAATTGCTCCGACGCAGGCGCTGAAGCTCTCTTGAATCATGCTCCTGGGCTGGGTGTCCCAGGGGAGGCAGCAGGGGCAACAGAGTCCCAAACCTCCCCTGGGAGAAGGAAGCCCAAAGCCATCGCTGCTGGGACTTGTCCTTGGTGCTATTAAAGATCTGCAGTGCTGGAGTCAACAGGAAATTTGCCCGGGTTTCTGCGGGCTTGAGGTCAAACCCATCTGCAAGGTTTGTTTTGCAGCTGGGCAGGGGCTGAGGTGGCTCTGGCAATGTGGCAAACCCGGCTGCTCCTTCAGGGCTGCCCTGGGGCCCTCCAGAGCACAGCAGAGCCACAGGCAGTGGTCTTATGGCCATGCTCGGGCTAGCTCAGACGTCAGCGGCACTGTACCCACCCAACTCAGGCACCCCACCACAACTCTTCTGCTGCCGGGGCTGGGCCACAGGGTCTTAGTGTGATAAAACAGTGTGAATAAAAGGGATTGCTCAGCTCCAGGGAAGAGGAAGGGGTGTATGGGCCCTCCTTCCTGGGACAGAGAGGGGTCAGGCAGAGCCAGGATGGTGCATGGGGTGGAAAGCCCTGGAGAGGCAAGTTTGCTCTCCATGGCCATGGCAGCTAGCTTTTCCTTTCCCCTCCTTGTGGGTGACGTGCCACATGGTGCAAAGAGCCGAACGGCAGAGCAAAACTTCCCGGATGAATCCCTGGCATGGCCAGGTCATCTCCTCAGGGACAGAAGCAGGAGGATAACAAAAAATGAGATCAAGTTAGTGCTGCCATTACTTCGAAAGAAACATGCACTGCATTTCTTAGCAGGGAAGAAGCCTCATCAAAGCATACCTGAAAGGAGGGACCATGCTTCACCCAGAGCACATAATCTTAATTTTTAACCTGTAATTTATTTTTTTCCATTGAAAGTTCAAATTAGCTACTTTAGCTCCATCCCTAATTAAATGTTTTTCTTTTTTTCCTTTTTCCAAATGGCAAATTCCTGCAAATTCAAACAAGTTATATCACCTGGCAGAATTAATTTTTAGTCAGGACATGCCTGTCATTCCAAACAAATTAGATATCTGAAGGGGTGGGTTTAGCCGCATTTCTGTGCACTAACCAAACCAAGTGGTTATGATCCACATGGGCCAAAAACGATGTTCTTCAGGCGACAGCAACCCCTATGCATACCAGCACCTCGCTGAATCAAAGAGTAAACACCCATTGTACCCGGGCATATGCCGCTGTGGGTCTCTGAACCGATGTTTAATGACCTTGTCAGGGAATGTGTGTGCTGTACTCTTATATTTTTAAGAAAGCATAATGGTGCTTTTGTCTTCTGTTTTTTCCTGTGTGGCAAGTTGCAGCTAGTCTTCAAACTTAGCTTAAAAACTTCACTTATTACTTCTGGACAGTTCTCTTGCCAGTTCTGTGCTTTTATTTTTTTTTTTTTTTCATCTTCAGCTGGGTGTCTCAGCAGATATTGAACTTTCTTTTTTAGTGCTGTAATTGATAGTTTGCAAACCAGTTGTGTGTCTGTGCATGTGTGTATCTGCAGACTCACAGTCTCCAGTTCATTCAACAACCATACAGCAAGAGCATAACTTCTGCCTGAAGACCTAAAATAAACACTAATGCTCTGTTCAAAGGGCCCTGGTGTTTAGTGTCTCCTTATTCAGGAGGGAAGTTCACTAGGTGGCTGCCTTTTGGCATGTGCCAAAGTCCTACTAAATTAAAGACTCTACGAGCTTTTGTAGACACTGAGAACAGTGAAAACGCAGGATTCACGACCAATGTGAAACTTTCTCTCCTCCCCACCCGGAGGCTTTCAGGAGAACTTAGGGCTCTTTTTGCCCGTGTTTGTCTTGGTGTAGGCGTGGGTGTGCAAAGCACATGTACAGTTCATCAGCCTGCCCTAAATTCACAGCTACAGAACTGGAAAGCTGCTGTGTCCGGCATCTAAACCTGCAGTTCAGCTACAGAAAGGAACACTTCGTTACAGATAAGATAAGAAATTGTGCACATACACCCAGAAAGCTGATACAGAAGCTTCATATAAATTTCTTGGGGCATGTCATTGGGATTGGGAGGTTCAAGAGGATGTGTGGGATTAGGAGATAATAGGAACTATTCATCTGGAGCAATTAGAAAGAAGTCAGGGCTTTTGACAACTTTTTCAGTGCAGCTGTGGATTTTTCATAATTCCTTACCTCCTCCTTCTTAACCAGCTTTAATTACTGGAGAACAATGTTCGTGGCACAAGAGCAGGATTCATCTCACAGCATTTTAGACATTTACAACACTGCTGTCTTACCAGAGCTCGCTTCGCAGTCATGTAACACGTTCTAGAGAAGGATGGATATAATTGATTCTGGGCATCTATTTTAGCATGAGATAAAACCTGCTTGAAGCCATTGACTCTAAAGAGACAACAGCAGGCTAGATGGTAACCAGCTAGATGGAGGTACCTGGAGCTAGGGAGATGAATTTCACCCTAGCTACCATTTAAGTGTTGAACAGGTCTACCAGCCAACTGCTTTTGCTGCAAAATTTGTAGGAAAATTAGTCAGGGAGCTGGAGGAATCTGGCTCTAGGCAAGGAACATTATCATCTTCTGGCAGGAAGAAAAGGCACTGGGAAGTGAACAATTAGGGAAGTGTATGAATATTAAAATCCTAATGGCTCCTGAGGTGCCTGTTAACTCTGCTAATACCTGAATGGAATGGAAGACACACAATTGACCTTCCTAAAGAAGATGACTATGAGGAGTAAGGGAGCCTTTGATAAGCTGATTTTACTTCATGCCCTCTAATGCCTCTCAGGAGCCAGAATCCCGCTGGAGGGCAGCTGAAGCGGGGAGACGCAGAGCTCTTACTCTCAGCCATGGAGGATTGCTCCTCCAAAACCACCTGAGAGCATCCTCAAGCATGCTGAAGTGAGGGGGAACCCTGGGAAATCTCCTTAAAGGTTATGAGATTTGGTGCAATGAAGTCTCAAAGAGTCAAGCTCAGATGATTTGCCAGGAGGCAGACCCACTTGCTTTTGCTGCCATTGCCTGAAGGACAGCTGTGCAGGAGGCAGGGAGGAACCAGAAAAGTGGGCTGAAGGACCCCTTTCTCTCCTCATTGCTCCACCACATGCCGCAAACGTGTATGAAACACAACCGGCTCTGCAGGGTGAACACTGGAAGGAGATGAGACGAAGGATGGAAAGACAAAAATGGGAGGGTGGGAGTAAGGCCCTGGGAGGGTGATTTACCCCACGACATGCTGGGAAGGGGACTGAATTTCATCACTCATGCCTCAGCTGAGTGCCTCACTCCCAAAGACCCTAGTCTGCGCTCTAGATCAGGAGTTGCTGACTGCATCCTCATGCTGCCCCATACTGCAAGCCTCCCAAGAGCCTGCCCAGGGGCACCATACCATGCTCCAGGGATGGACGCAGCTGAGCCCCAAGATAGCCAGGAGATGTTACTGTGGGCAGGATGTGTCCCTTCGCCCAGCTGGCAGGCGGGTGGTTCAGCCGCCCCTGCATCCAGCCCCGTGCCTGTTGGTCCCACCCCAACACTTCTTATGTGCTCACACGCCATCTTCCAGGGGTCACGAAATGCCACACCATGCAGTCTGCACATGTGTGTGAGCACACGCTTTCATACGTCCCTACAGACAGAGCTTTATAGGTTTATGAATACAGAAAGCTCCTAAGTCTTTCCACAGTGCTACAGAAGACCATTACATACAATGTCAGAGCATTAAGGCCGGTGGCTCGGGCCCTGCACAAATGCCCCACATGAAGATAACACTTCCTATCCCAAAGCTCTTACAATCGAAACATAAGAGCAGGGGCAACAGGTGGACACAGACAGCCAGGCTGGAGTGAAGCGCATGGCAAAAAAGGAAACCAAGAAATGCATGCAGTGCTGATGAAGCTGCACATCCCTTTTATCAAGATTGCTTTTGCTCATTTCTTGCAAAGTGTTGCATCAAAAAATTAACATGTTCCATTCTGAGTTGTACAGATAATGCTGAAGACAAAAATGGATCCGCCATAACTATACGCTCTAGTATGGGCAAACACTGGCAACTCATACGGGCTTGTATCCTGTACAGCAGATCCCAAATTAGATATTTTTGTTTAAATGACACTTCTGCCCTTACAGCTTTTCTCGCCAGCTGTCCTATGGAGGACTATGTTCTATATCCGTTTGTTTACCTACTCTGCTGTAGGAACCGTTCCTATGACAGCTCCTATTAGAGAGAACACCTGCAAGTCTGAGACCCCGCAATCCTTGGTCCAAAAATTAATTGTTCATCTCTATGGGATGAAGCCTGAATCATTTAAAAAAGGGGACAAGCGAGAGTTTCCAAAAAGCAGTTAGAACTGCATATGGGGAGTTGCGTCTAGAAGATGGCAGCTTCAGATAACGATTTCCAAAATTCCCCTCTGCCAGCATGTTACGTGATGGATTTGAAATGAAAGTCTGCAGTTGCCTTCCTTTGTTAACTACCTGTCTGATGATAAGTCTCCAGGACCCCTGGGCTTGCTGTAGCAGGCACTATGCAAACACATAGAAAGGACATAGCCCAGAGTTTACAGTAACATCACAGGATGGGCTTTTTATTCTATTCTGCTCATTATTCTTTTTTTATTCTGATCATGAATAAGAGCTGGGAAAAGGTTACTTGCAGCTTCACACAGCTCATAATCAAAGGGCAAGGCCAAATCCAGAAAAATGTATCTCCCACTCAGACGCTCCTTCTGCATTGCTGAAATTAAACTGAGGTCCAACACGAAATTCAAATTCTGGCAGTGTTAGATGCCAAACATCCAACAGCAGACACTGTAAAAGCAATCAAGGACTGCTGCACCAACAAACACTCCAGCAGTGGCATCTAATATTGGTGTAACCTTCTTTGGCCAACGGACAAATGCCCATTGACTGTACCAAGGAG
The DNA here is from genome assembly GCF_000699105.1 of Pygoscelis adeliae. Taxonomy (NCBI): domain Eukaryota; kingdom Metazoa; phylum Chordata; class Aves; order Sphenisciformes; family Spheniscidae; genus Pygoscelis; species Pygoscelis adeliae. The sequence continues at coordinate 394,808 of NW_008824031.1, forward strand.
GCCAACCTGGACTACAGCATCTAGACTGTAGACATGCTGTTTAGCCCTTCTCTATCTGGCAGAGGACTGTTCTTGGGCAATGCTTGCTAGAAGATTGGGCTTAGTGTCTAGCAAGGTTGTTCCTGTCACTTCCCCAAGAGACATTCCCATAATTTCCTAGAGTACAAAACCAAAAAAAAGACTTTTTTAATGGGTTACATTATTTTGCCATATCTGTGGGTCTTTCCACACAGCAGGATGAAGCATGACTGCTGCACACGTTAGCACATCTCTAGCAAGGATGCCATGACATGAGCTTTATCAAACACAAGTAACAGGAGAACAAACCTGCTGGGGACCTGAGTAACAGTCAGGTAAAAGCAGGGCCATGGTGCTTTCATTGCCCCATTCCTCCTGCTAGTTAGATGAAGACAGACTGGGCATATTACAGTGACTGCCTTGCTCTGCAGCCTCACTCAGGCTTTCATCTCTTGGCTAATAACTCCTTACTGGGGGCTTTCTGTGCTCCCTGATTTGAAGGCTCTCCTCCACCACCTTGCTTGTCACTCCCCATGGCTCACGAGTCTCATGGTGGGAGTAAGTGGCAAAGAAAAATACCACTTGTTTAAAATTCTGATTTCTGCCCTTTGGCTCTACCCTGGTAGGATTCATGACACAGCTCCTTAGGTTTGTGTCTGCAGCTGAGCAGCCATGCCCAGGGCTGACCTTATGCACTTCATGCTGGTGGGTGATAGCAGGCTGAAGAGCAAACGAAACCTCTGCAAACAAACTCTTCTGTCTTAGAAGCACAAATCTAGGCACGTTATTTAACATTTTGACTCTTAAAGTGATACAGCTGAGTCTCAGAAGCATGAGGCACCTTGACAGGGGCTTGTCCCAGAGGCCAGATTTCAAGAGTGACCTGAGAGGTCTCTTCAACTCTAATCCCCCCTACAAAAGCCAACTTGGGAAAATGAGACTCATGTATCAGAGTCAGAACTGCATATCTGGATGCATATGGTGGCCCAGCAAGCTGCTAAAGCAAACACTGGCAGCACTACCCCTTGACTCACCCTGTAACACAATACAGAGCAGTTCTTAGGACTGATGCTTTGCAGTGCCGTCACCCGAGGAACCACTGGACTCTGTTGGTAAACTAATCCTTGAGGTGAGGCAGGGGGGCAAAGGGGAGAGGGCCGCACTGAGAAGGATAATCTCCATCTCCTTTAAAAATTAAAAGCTGTGTTCCACCACTCTGACACCGGGTAGCACTTTGCTCTGTGAAACACTCACAAAAGCCAGGAAATTTTAGGTGTACAAGCTGCCCAGCTCTTAGCTAAGTGCCACCCGAAGAGGCTTGCCTGGGTGCCTCTGCAGAGGCAGAGAGCAGGCACCATGGAGAACCACACACCCCATGGTCCCAAGTGCCTGGCCTCAAAGGGGGCAAACCCCCTCCCAGAGACCCTCAGCGATGGAAAGACACCCAAAATCATATCTCCTGCCCATGGGTGGTAAGAGCCTGCTTTGCTCAGATAGCTCCGTATTTTTTATTTCCAGTATTTTATTGGCACCTACTCCTTGAGAGACACTTCCCCATCAGGTCTGGGACTTCTAAGTCTGTGCAGCAAGCAACACTGGAGACCTCACAGCCCAGGATGACAGCCAGGGCTCAGATAGGACCAGAGTTGTACGTACATCCCGGGTAACTGCCCCTCTCCAGCCTTTCACAGGCTGCCACCTCACCGGGGTTATATTTAGTGTGGCATCTGCGGTGACAGTCATTTTTCCAGTATTTAGGAAATGCTAGTGCTGTCTTCTGGTTGGCTGCCAGGTGCTACTGAGAAACATGTGTTGGGATTATTTTCAGCTCTCCCACCACCAGAGTGTCCATCAATCACGCCTGTGGGGCTGCTTCAAGTCTGTCTGGACCACGGCAGCCTCGCAAAGTCCTCCTGCCTCCCCGGGGTGGGGGGAGCGCAAGCATGAGAAGGCTCAAGGGAGGCATGCAGATCATTTTTTAAAGAAATTCCTGTCACGCCAGGCTCAGCTGAGCCCACCCAAGCCCACTGCAAAGCCTGAAGAAAGGGGTGACGTTTAAAAAGAGTGGGCCCGGGCTGGGGGCACGCTCTGGCTTCGTGATGAAGGCTTCCTCCGAAATGGTTCCTGGGAGGAGAAGCCGAGCGAAACTCTTTCCTTCCCTGACATGCTGGCTCGCAGCAGGGTTTTCAGCAATCGGGGTGCTGCTTCACTTCATATTGGCTTCTCCCAAGAAGCAGCTCTGAGTTTGCTTTCTGCAGGGGACTTCTTGCTATTTAGAAAGCAAAATGCACTAAGTAATTGCTCATAACTAAGTGAGGCATCGGAGGCCAGCAGAGAGCAGAGGGTTTTACAAGTGTTGTTATTACCAAATTGATACGCTCTGTTAAACCCTTTATTTTCTTTTAAATGGGATTTTTTTTTCGATGTACTTTGGCCACAGCAGCATCAGAGTGTCTCGAACAAACACTTCTGCCAGATCTTGTTGCGCTTTCTCCCAGATTGCGACAGCCTTTCCCCAGTGGCGTCTGCAGGATCCAGACCTGCCTCTGCACCTCAGTTCCCACCACTTCCCACTGGGGCTCTTCCTTCAGGCTCTTGGTGCTCCCGTAGTTTCCTTCTCAGCCTCTCCCCTTCCTCACAGCTACCCTTCCTTTCCCTTTCTGCTCTCCCACGCACATCTCCTTACTGTGGGCCGCCTGCATGCTGAGGTCAGCCCAGGAATGTACCTCGGAGAGGGCTTTTGCTGCGCTCAGCCCTGAGCAAGGTCTGGCTTGCCCATGGGCTCGGTGCTGCTGGCAAGTCCCTTCAGGCTGGGGCGAGGGGTGAGCGCTCGGTCCCAGACTGGGGCAGCCCATTAGTTGGGGAAGGGCTGCAGTGGCGGTGGCTGCCTCACCAGCATTGTTCCATGGGCTCGTGCCTTCAGTGCAAACCCCTGGGAGAACCGATTGCAGTCACGAAGGTTGGTTTCAGGAAAATCCACGCCCAGGGAAAAGGAGAGGGTTTTCCAGCTGTCTGAAAACAGCAAAGCCCGTTCCCCAGCCCTGCATCCCCAGCAGGGACTACAGCCATGGCCCCAAGCCTTTGCTCCAAAGCGGCCACTGACATTTCTCCCTTTCTCCACCAAGACTTTCTTCCTTCCCTGTTGTGCCTCGATAGTCTTAAAACGACATTTTAATCTCCATGCTTTGGTCTGCTGCTCAATTATTTTTTTCACTGGAATATATACATATATCAAGCTGCTGGTAACTGTAAAAATGTCTTGTAAATAATGTCATTAACAGTTACAAAGTGATGGCTGTGAATTAAAAATGATTTACAGAGGAAATCTGGACACTGTTTAGAGCAACTGATAAGATACAGAGTTTTGCAATAGGTGTGTGAGACAGAAAAAGACATGAAATTTCCCAATCACGCTGCTGGTGATGGATGGATTCGTCACTGTGTTGTATCTCTTGTTTCAGCTGCTGCTGTATGTGGGCTCAGAGAAGCATCTTTTTATGAAATCACTTTTGGAAGTGTTTAGGTTTCCCTGATGGTGATGATTTGTTGATCTGCATTTCATATTACTGCAAAAGCAGATAAGGGATGGCTGATTTGGTTGCTGGGGGTGGGGAGGTCCTGTTTGTGCCAAGAAAGACATTAGATGCAAATCCTCTGCAGCTGATGTTTTTATGATTCAAGTGGTTTTGCAGAGGTCCCTTTAGCTACGTATGGTGTATGCCATTGTCACAAGCCAAACACATTGTGCTACTCCCGGCAGAAATCGCTGAACCACACAGTCGCTCTCTTTAAAGCATCCGTGAAAGTGTTGGAGCAGTGTCCACATCACCTTTCCACACTTAACACTGGCTCCCACACCTCCCTTTTACTTTGTTCTTGAAGACAAATGCTACCAGCCACTAGGTCTCCATGAAATGTTCCTTCTCTGGCCAGGTAGGCAGAGGCACATTGCACAATCAGGGACAGCAAGATCAGTAAAAGGGTGAATTTTCTACCTGTCTGCCACATCAGAGCAGCACAAATGTCCATCCCTCCACTTGCAGATCAAAGCAGTGGTTCAAAGTAGAAGATACCACCCAACACGGGATGGGAAGGCATTTGGAGCCGCCCAGTCCAGCCCCCACAACCACGTGAGCATCACTCAGCTCTCCAGCGCTGCCTCTCCATGCCCCAGCAATGAGGCACAGGATCAGGGCTGCCTCAACACCCAAAACACGTTTCCAATAGAAGGCCAGAAACCCCATGTGCCAGAGGAAGGAAGCAAGAGGAAACAAGTTGTCACCTCTGTCCTGGGCCCAGACAATAGGAGGGCATTAATTGGTGGAAATGTCCCTGATGAGACATATCCCATTACTAAACCTCAGACTGCCCAAACCCCTCCCTAGTTATCACTCCCTCTGGGATTTTTGCTGAACTGGCAAGAGAAGTTTCTTATCAGCCTCTTGCTGCCCCTCCCCAAATGCAGAGTTTTGGCGATAGCCAGGTTTCTTCCCAGGGTTTCCAGAAATAGGTGAGAAAGGCTCTGCAGTTCATGTGCACTCTCACACAGGCACCCGCAGTGTGCTGAAAGCATCCCCAAATCCCACAGGCTGGCCTTGGTCACCTTCAAGCCATACATGCAGCACGTGGTGAATACGTTGAGTGCACCCTGGACACCTTGGACCTGCTGTGCACAAATGGTGGAGGAGATTTGTATATGGTCAGAAAGCTCCCCGTGTGCTGAAGGCATCAGATTTCCTGTGCCGTGCTTGCTCTAAGAGCCTGTGGCATCCAGCACCGCTGCTGTACCCTCCCTGCATCGCTCAGTTTCTCTGCCCATACCCACCGTGTCTTGCCCAGACTCCTGCATGTTCTCAGCTAGCACAAACCCACTGCCCTGCCTGAGCTGCAGACCACCAGTAGACCCAGCTGCAGGACCTCTGAAGTGAATCTTTAGAAACCTAAGAGATTTATCCTATTCTTGCAATAGGAGCATTTTCTAACCCAGGAGGGATGCTGAGGAGCTAATTCCCTCAACGTGTGGAAAGAACAGCGTCGCTCGTGCCTGTTAACCTTATCAGCCCTGTCCTTTGAGGACAGCAGAGAGTGAAAGGCCAATGCAGCTGCTAACTACCCACCGGGGACTCTGGAGACCAGGGCTTTGTCCAGCTTCCAGTGGAGCCCAGGCTGGTGGCTGAGACCCACCTGAACTTGAACACTTCATGAAGCTCCTAAATGGGAATTTTGCCTCAGGAAACTTTGGAGCTCTGCAGCAAGAAGTCCTGCTCAGTTGAGTTTTCCTTTGTCTGGGCAATAGGACACGGCTCCAGGGTGCCTCAATGGGCCTGGACACTGCCTCCCCGCTCCCATCCAGCACCGTGCCACAGCAGTCGCTGCACCTACGCCTGCCCCCAGCACCGGTTGCAAGAGGCTTCCAGGGCAAATCAGCATCAAGCAAAATAAACGGTAGCTGGAGGATTATTAAAGGGAGAAAGCCTTTTCTCCCAGGGCAGGAGCTCCCAATGTTGCACAGCTCCCCCAGAGCTTGTTCACTGGAAAATTCAGTTCCTGGAACCACTCATGGTAGGTTGAATTTAAGAATGGCGTTGCTCCTTTCCAGAATGGGAAGTATTTTTATTTTATTTTATTTTTAGGTTTTGGACATTTCTCAGAGAAATTTTTGAAGTTGACATATCATTTAGGAAGTGAGCATGACTGATTTTTTATTGGAGTAATAGAAACTGAAACATGAAAATTAAACAAAATATTTTGGCTCACAGGGACTGCAATGTTGTGTTTAAAGCAAAGTGTTCAGAGTGTCTTCAGAAGCTCTTTCTCAGCCAGGCACCCAGCTTAGTTGTGCAGTCCTGGGGGAGGAAGGAGGGAAACAGGGACATGGCAGCGTCCAAACCCACTTCCCTCAACCATGGGGAGGAGCATTGCCCTTTGCATCATCCCTGTGCAACTTGTACATGGGGCTTGTTAGAGCTCATCTTGCAGCTGAGAAACCGCATCACAAATTTTCCCCTGAGTGGATTTTCACATGTCACTGACAAATCCCTCAACATAAAGTCTATTATTGAAAATATTCAGCAAAAATACGGAGTATCAGGGAGGAGTTTCTCTGTCGTCCTGTGTGTGATCTCTTTTGAATCATGGCTACTTGGTAAAGGCAAAACTTGTGGAGTTGCACAAGTTTCCCTACTCAGGGAAATCTCCCTGTAGACTTCAGTGGGATTTTCACATGGGTAAAAGTCCAGAATTCATCCATGATGGTGAAAGAGGTGATTCTTCTGTTAAGTTGTCCAGGTTTCATAAGGAAAAGGGGGAATCAAAAACTGTTTTTTCACATTGAATGGTTTTTATGTGAGATCTACTGAGCTAATTTTGGGAAAAACTCTGTGTGTGTGTGTGTGTGTGTGTGTGTATGTTATGTGTAACCCTGGTGACTGACTGCTCTGGAGCCTATACATACGAAGACTTCAATCAAGATTAGTTAAAATGTAATAAATCTAAGTAGGCAGACATGGTCTGCCCCGACTATTAATAGTAGGAGTGGGGAACTCAACAACTGCTGGTTGCTCAAAGGGCTTAACTGGATAAAATGAAACAGAAGGTATATGTTTTATTATAGGGTGTCACAGTGTTATCAGATGTGTGGAAATCATCCTTGCAATGCTACTGCACCACTAAGTCTCACATGCAGGCTGAATGAAGAGGATTACTTCCAATATCCTTTTGCTCATGCTGCTGTCACAGCTTTTCCATATTTGACTTTGGGAAAAGAAGAAAAGAGTTTGCAAAATGAAGAGTCATGGCAACACTGCGTGCTAGCACCAAATCAAATCAGTCATGTGCTGCTCTCATTGCCAGCATTCAGAAGTTACCAAGCCAGCAGAAATGGCTCAAGATCCTTTGCAGGGGTCCATTGGTATTTGGGCTTATATCCATTTCAAAGGGAAGAAGATGTGGATAAAGCACTTTATGGCAGACCGGCGTATAGCGCTTATGAATGTACTAGAGTGGGCAACTTGGTCCAGTATGCCAGAGGAAAAGTGCATTTAGACCTGGGTTTTATTTTCATCTCTTTATATTGTCTGACTCCAGTTTGGACACTGCTTCTTAATCCTTGCCCACCTTTAGGCTCTCTTGGGCACTGGGGCTGCCAGTTGTGTGGCATGGCTACCCCAATGTGCCCAATCTTAACGTCTGTAGGAGGTATCATAATGCTAATATAACCTGTGGGTTGGCTTGAAATATTTTAAGTATATTTCCAATATGGCTCTCTGTGTGGGTATATAGCTGGGATTAGCAGGTTTTCTGCAGATATTACTAGAACTGCTAGAAATGAATAATGGGAAATAAAACCTAATTTCCATTACTTTATCTTGCCTCTTCCAGAAAAATGACAAAATATATTAGAACATTGGAAGTGGGACACATTTGTTTGACTATAGCTATACCACTTCCAGTAATAGCTATTAGTAACTTTCAAAGTTCCCTATTTTTCTTTCAGCTTCCAAATTCATTGTACTATGAAGGATGGCAAGTCATAACGCTGATGGGGGATTTTCCTTTTCGTTGGCACATGAAATCATGTCCATCTTGCTCACGTTTTCCATATGGGCCTAGGAGTCTGTTTTCTACTTAGTCTTCCAGACTTGAATATAGATCTACAAGTTGAACCTTTGGTCCAGTGACCCTTTCAAATGGTGCAACTTCCTGAAAATCTACCACAACCTTAGGAAAACAAAGCAATGGGAACCAATGAAACAGTGGAAAACCCATAAAGGTTACCTTGGAAAATGGAGGTTGGTCTTGAGAGGCTATTTGTTCATTTGATGGACTCTATTAGATGTGCTTACTCACACAACAGAGAACTCCTGGACTCCTAAAGGACTACTCAAAAAAAGATGTAGGTAAGCAACTGAAGACCAGATGGACCGTGGAGTACCAGTGGTACAGGCACTTCTCTGCGGTACTATTGCTTGTGTGGCGTGTTGCAGGGCAGCCCTTACTAGGGCTGCTCAATTCCCGTCTATCACAGTCCCTCACTTCTTGGATCAGAGGGAGTGTTCACGTAAAGCCTTTGCTGCCCTCCCTCCAGCTACAGCCGCTGTCCAGACCTGCCCGTTATGCAAGGTCATGCAAGGATTAGCAGTTCTCCCTTGAGTCTCCCATCACACAGGAGGCTTAAAAAAATAGTACATTGAGCTATAGATTCATGGGCAGAGACTGCCACAAGGTGCTCCTTTCCAAGAGGAAGCCTGGGGCTGGCCCGAATGCACCGATACCTAAAACAAGCCAGGGGACCTTTCTGGGACACCAAGTGACACAGATTGACTGTGTCCATGCTCCATAGCATTTGGGACTGGATGCCCTTTGGGCCCCATGTGATGACCCTCCAACACAAATATTTTTTACCTATTTTTTCAGCTCAAACTTTCTGCACTAGCACTGGGATCATGCTGTCACCAGTCAGAATGGTTGAAATGGAGGTTATGCATCGCATGCCCTGGCGAGAAGCTGTGGGAAGGTGGACGCATATGGGGCCATGGTCCATGCTGCAAGGATAGGAGATGGCAGGAATAAGCAGATGGACAAGTTTATCCATATAAACCCTTGTATAAGGGCCGGTACCAGCTACCCCATGGCACTGTGTCCTGCACGGTCAGGAAACATGTAACAGGATGATCCCAGAAAGGGAAAAATGGATTGTCTCTTCTATAGACTGATGGGGATGTTCTGTAGTGCCTGCACTGTGTTGGCTGACTGTCTTCTCTCTGGCCATCTGGAAGTAGGAAAAGCAGCACATAGCGTGTGTGAAGGCAGATGATAACAGCTGAAGCTGGAAAAGAGAAGCAGAGAAAGACAGACAGAGGAAGCTGTGCTGCCAGAATCTATTCTGCTAGATACAGGGGTTTCATTTATTTAGCAATAAATGTCAGAGATTGGAAAAAAGTAGAAATGACCCCCAGAATGATGAAGATAGACCTATGAGAAATATTTAGTTTTGTATTGAAAAAAAATCAATCATTTAAAATACCGATATTGATCTATTAAAATGCTTGAAATTACAATTTTCTTCCTTATTTTTCCCCTTTTCATTCCAAGTCCCTTTGTTCCTCACTTGTCACTCAATGTCACATAGATTTTATGATATCTGAGGCTGCATTTTCTTCCCAGCTTTCTTACAATCATCTGTTTGCCCGTGTCTCATTTCTCTTCTAGTCACTCTGGGTGCAAATCATCTGATGCAATTTTAGCCATTTGAGAGTTAGCTACTTACTCGAGCTGGTCTTCTGGGCTCATTTTACAGTGGGCAGAGAGAGACCCAGCTGGCAGTTTTATCCCACGCTCTCTAGGAAGGGGCAAAAGGCTTAGCTTAGCTTTCGCTAGACATCTAACTCCAAGACAGCGAAGAAAGAGGGTGACAAGTAGTGTCATCTGTGACTTTCCAATAACTGCATAGTACTGGACTTAAAAGGACAAAGGGAAGAATAAAACAAAGACAGGCTATAATTTGAAAGAAAAAAAAATGTAAAACCAAAAATTCTCCGCTTGTCAGAAAAGGAGATTTTTTTTGGAGAAATATTATATTTAGGAAAATCCAAAACTTTTCACATAAATTCCAAATTTAGGGCAGAAAGGGCATTTTAAGTAAAAAAAACACAAATCAGATTTAGTAAAATTATAGACATTATTTCTCTCCAAAATTCCCCAGGATGTAGTTGGATACTTTATGAAAGTTAAGAGAATGTTTTAAGCAAGAACAACCTCTAATTTGTCATAGACCACGGAGCAGATGTGTTCTGTAATGCGGCAGATACGCTGTCACAGGCTGCACTACTGCAATGACAACAGGGGAACCCGACACATGGATCAGAAACACATTTTATCTAGAAGCCCGGTGAACTGGCTATAAAAAACAATAAAGCCAAACCAGGCATTAAATTTATCAGAAAATTATCTAAAACTTGAAGAAAATTCCACTATTTTCTTTTTTTCAAAGCAAAGCGAATCTGTATAACTTGATGTGATATTTAAGTGCCTCTATCTTCACTTCCCTGTCAGCCCCACGCCATCACTTGACATCTCTTCATTTCTCCCTGTCTCAATTAAAAGATCAGATGTAATTTTCCAGCTGATTTTCCTTCCTGAAATTTTTAATTCCCTTTTTCCAACATCCTATTAAATGTCTATCGCTCCACACATGCATAAATTACTTAATAAAGTTGGGGGAAAAAAGAAAATAACAACAAGGGAATGTTAGAAAAAACCCAAATAATTTACAAATGATGGCTAATGAATAAATGCTACTAATGCCATGTGCATTTTGATGCCATGGGGATGCTCTGCTACCAAAAGCCCGCCCAGTCACTTTGCCCCTTCCAAGGGCCTGGCTCCATCACCTCTTCGCACAGATGTTTGTGTATGCCATTGCAGGGAGGTGAAAACCCAACTGTGCTTGCTGCATCCTGCTGCAGGGTGCTGCCATGGCCATGAGATGTGGACTGTAGGTGGTTTGATAAGGACCTTCAAGCCAGGGTTTCAAGCCACGCACCTTTCTGCTTTGTCCCGAGCAGATCTGACTTGCAATAATCCTCAAAATTTGGAGAAGTGTCCCCTGGAGCAGTGCTCTGTATAACGCCACCTTGCAGATACTGGCTCGCCAGCTGAGCCCCAGCGTTAGTGTGCAATTGCACTGAATGGGAGCAGCCTTCTTTCTTCTCATTTTAGTAGTAATTTATCCAACTGGAAGTTACCCCAGCTGGAAAATCAGTATGTCTCTGGCTTATAGGGACATATGAATGTGCAGCCCCTTCTGCAAACAGAGGTTTAATTTACTTCCCAATTGCTGTGAACTGCAGTGATATTAACTGCACCAGTGTCCTGTATAATCATGGCTGAGGTCAGGCATGTCTGCAAACTCCTGTCCAACAAACAGGTCTTCTGTCAGTGAATTTGTTGGTCAGGCTGTCAAAAGGAAACACTTTTGTCATCTAAAAGCACTATCCTTGTGATGTACCTGGGTCACCATTATTCCAGGCTCGTTGCCCCTTGTGAGCATTAACTGAGATGCTCAGACAAAGCCTATGAAAAGAGGAATTCTGCAGATGGGGAAATGGAGGCACAGAGTGGCAGTGTAGCCCAAGCCAAAGCCAATGGGGATTCTTCCCTTGGTTGTGTTGCCCTGACATCAGGGTTTGCCAGAATTGCCAGTCAAACAGTAATTATGACTCCCAGACCATGCTTTCTTCTGCAAAGAATTTCCCTTGGCACTGATGCCGGAGTTCAGGATTGCGTGCTGGCGACCAGCAGATCCAGGCGCCAGTTTGGTGAAGCATGTTGGATTCTCCATTATTTCCTTGGTATTCTCAGCTGCCTCCAGCCACTTTCTCCCTCCCTGCTATCTACCCCCAGGTCTTTTTCCTCACCTCTAAGCTGGTAAATCAACGCCTTTGTCTCCAAGTGCCTTTGTGCTAAATTTATTGGTGTTCATAAACATGCGAAGGCAACTATAAAAGTGGAAAAAAAAAAGAATATATGTTAATGTATTCTGTGATCATAAAACCAGAAAAGGGAGAAAAGAAAGCAGTGATTTTATCTCTGCAGAAAGAATAATTTAAGAAACATTACCAAACATAGCTATAGGACATGGCCAATGACTATTTCAGGTCTTAACCTCCATATCGACCTGCTCATAAATGAGGTATTTTTTCAACCTTATGTACTTCCCAAGCTGCAAATAATCTGCAACATCAGTGATTCCAGTCTCATTTATTTGCACCAATGAGACTTTATTTTTCAAATAAAAAGCACACTGCCACACATTTTGCCTACAGCTGGAATAACATGCAAGTTGTTAGCTGTTAAATTCACCCAAGGGGAGCAGTTTAAGGTAAAGCAGCATTAGCCTGGAGCACATGTCACAGCACGACAGAACCCCTTGAAAATGAAAATAAAAAATGCAAATCTGCCCTCTGTGTCATGTGTTATACTGTGTCACCAGTTGAGCCTAGTCTCTAGGCTTTAAACATTAAGAGAACAGCCCTGTTTGATTTTTTTACTCCCAGGTTGGTTCTTTAGCTCAGTGCACAGATATTACTCTGTCAAATAACCCCTGTGTAATTTGAACTACACTACAAGATTAATCCCTTCCCTTTTTTTTAGAGAACAACCTGATGGAAAGAGCTGCAGTTAGCAGGTGGGCTTGTGGCAAAGAAAAGAGAGCAAGGATCAATTATAGCCTTGAATATGGCTGCTCAACTATGTATCAGATAACCACCAATTCTCTTAAAATCTGTCACTGCCCAGCAGTTGCTATGCAAGGGTGAGTGTGAGGCTGCTTAGTTCATGTTCGTAATCAGGTCAGGTGGGTGATGCCTTTTAAGGAGAAGCGGCAGGAGGAATGCATTGGGACCCAGGATGAACAGCCCTGTCGTTTTTGCCGGAATAAGATGTACCTGATGGCCCAGGAGCTCTAGTTTTGTCTGCAAAGGGTTTTTGCAGGGGGATCACAGAGAAGCAGAGCCCCGTCAATCAGGTTGTGACGGTGCTGAGTAACATGGCAATGGCCTGCAACAGGCAGTGTTTTCTTCTTTTAAATTTGCCCTTACACACTGGCCTGGGTCAAAGCTTTGATGGCATGGATATTTGGAGGACAAAGAATGAGTCTGATCTAGGAAGTGCTTGCTTTCTCCTGGACTCAGCCTGCTTCTGAATATCCCCAGGTTTTTCACTGTATCATATGTTTCCATGCATTTCTAAGAAGCAGAAGTGATTTTTCTCCTCCTGCTGGCACAGCTGCATGGACACCCTCATTTCAATGCAGCCCTTAGGGGAGGGCACAAAAGCTGGTGGTTGGTTTAATTGGTCAGAGAAGATTATCGCAGGTAAATGCTTAAAATTCCTCCCCTATCTGTGGGGATACATACAAAGCTCTTTGATGAGAGAAAGAACACGCTGGTTCCTCATCTCACCTTTTCAAACTATCTCTTGAACCTGGTTAAACATCTGGCTGATCCAGCTGCCACACTTACCTCATCAGATCTTCATGTTCACCAAGACAAACCAAACTCACTGCTTTATACCACCTCCTGCTATCTTACCTGACAGCAGTTTTACTTGCACTGCTGAAACAGCCAATGGAAAAAAGACCTGAGAGCATAAGCTAGAGACCCACCAACATTATCAGGTATGGAAATGGCTCTTGGGCACAAAAAACTCACAGATCAGCTGTGCATGCACAGTCTTTCCAACACACCCGAGCCTCATCCAACTTCTTGTGATGTGCTTTTGCCAGGATTGCCCAAGATTTATCACTGGGCTATCAAAAAGGTTGATCAGCAGTCAAAGCAATGCAAGGTGGATGGGCTTGGAGGTAAGGAGACACATTCTTGGCAATATGAGCTCTCCTCTGCGTGGGTCAGGAGCACCAAACCTGGTGTGACTGTACCAGCTGGACCTCTCCTGTGGTACTGCGGAGCCAGATGATCCTGTAGAAAAATAAAGAGAAAGCAGCAGGTAGTTGAATGAATGAAGAAAGTTGAGCAACAGGTGAAGAAAGGAAGGGGCAATAGGACACATCTCTTACGAGGTGATCACAGATGAAGCTGTCCCCACAGCTGGGTGCTTTTCAAGTGCACTGCAGACCAAAGCTGATTCATAGCTGTTCTTCAGCTAACCTTTTTAAGTCATGAAACAAGACCATAAAGAAGACAAAGTCCTGCTCAGAGGTCAGTAAAGAACCAAGGCAAAACAAACACAACAAAATAAATACATATTTTATGCCAAGAGACCAATAAATTCTTAAGTATCAAGAAATGAATCTATGTTTTCAGAAGTGACTCAAAAGATTGAGATATGGGAGCTCAGGGACTTGTGGTTGCCACTATATAATGGGACAGCTGAAGTCAGGGACTGCTCCCAGCTGTCCTCTTCATGTTCCCCATCCGAGAAAGGTGCCTCTGCTGCAGAGACTGTGCAGGACGTCTGTCTGCCTCAGCCATTGCATTTTTGACTCCACATGAGTAAAGACCCTTAGGTTCCTCCTTTTGAATATGGGGTGTAGGTCCTTACATCTCTTAGTTGTGTATAAAAATACTTACCAAGAACCAGACATGGAGGTACAGGGCAGTGACTCACAATTGCCTGTTATTTACTAAATATTTTTATGGTATACTAAGTACTTATTATGTTCTTCAGTGCCCTCCAAGGGAAATTGTTGCAAACACATTTTGAGTGTGACTTGTAGTCTGGACGGACAAGACAGATAAAGCGTGGAAGGATAAACAGTGGGGCAGATAAGTGATTTGCCTAAAGTCATAGCATTAAAACTGGGACTGGCTCTCCTGATGCCCCATTCCCTGTCTGATACTTTGTCCACTCAGTTCTGATGCTCTATTATTCCTGGCTATGGAAAAAGTTAACTGAAAAATATGGCAGAACAGAATATTACTGATGAATGATAGGGGCTTTTACCTGATGCCAATTTACAGGAGTAGTTATTAGAGAGGAACTAATCCTCAGGGTTCTCTGTTCCATGAAAACAGGTTGGTTGTCTTTGATACCATTTTTATTTTCTCTCTTCTGCCACTGAGAAATAGTAGTTTACCTGCACGGGATGGGACATTTATTGCAACAGTGCTTGATGTAGATCCTATTGCTGTCCCATAGGTACGACTGATATATCCATGGTATTCCATCTCATCTGTGTCAGAGCGGAGGCCAGTGACGCAGGGATGTCCTCTAACAGCTGAGCAGGGGACGAAGAATGAGTCCCCTGGCTGCTCTCCCCAGCTGCCAGCTTTGCAATCCTATCCTTAGTTCAGCCAGTGGCTGGTTTTGGGGCAACCGCTACTGCTACCCTGTGAACCTGGGGTGCTCCGCATGCCTGTCGTGTCTCCATCCCTGCTCTCGTGTTGCAGAGGTGTCATTGGGATGTTTCCCATTTTACCGGGAGGGGATGGCAATGTGTGCTCAGAGCACCGTGAGACCTGCGGACAGAAAGGGAAGCGGAGGGGATTACATCTGCTGCCTGGAAGCCTCGAAAGAGGCACTGGAAAAGCCGGAGCTATAAACTAAATGTTAACACCTGCCTCTAGGAGCTCTCTGCTTTATCTGCAATTGGAATATTTGTCCTTGAAGCAGCTTAGCTATGATCCTGAGGAGGAAGAGCAGTGAGAATATCTGAGGGCACTGTAAGAGCCAGCGAGATCCAGGAAAGAAAAATGTGTGTATCTTAGGCTTTTGTGGTTCCTGTGACATCTTGCTAGATGTTGGAAAGGTAGTCAAGTTTTAAGAACAGCAAAGGATCCAGATACAAAATGAATAACAATTCAAGCCCTTTGCAAACCACCTGCATTTTAAAAACATTTATTCCTATAGACAGGCAGCAAAGAGAGGAGGCACTGAGGGCTCACAGAGATGTTCTAGCCACATGAACATGCTTCCTATGGCATTTACTCCTGATTTTCTAAACCCACAAATGAGTGTGGATGAGGAGAGGGAAGGCAAGTTCTTGTGGGCAAGGTAGAAGAGGAGCACCTTTGCCTGGTGGTGATGTGCAACCAGATCTGTGAAAGGTTTCTTGTCCTTGGGACTACTGTGAGGGTATTTTGTGCAGACACAAGTATTTGTGCGTACAGCAGGCTGTGAGTTCAAGCTGGGGTGTAGGAGAGCCATCAAACTTCAGAGGAGCTGCTCCTGGCTGTGGAGGCCATGGGCAGGGAACGGGTGTCTCCTGGTGGACTGGAGACACAGTGTGTAAGGGTAGGACCTCTGCGTGGGTAGCAGGCAGGTTTGGTTGAAGGGAAGAGGTGGATCTTGAGGCTTTTCTAAACGAAGGGGAAATGAGCTGAATCCCTTCAGTCAGTGCAGTGGTGGGGGTTGGATGAGCAAAAAGGCAAATCCCTCAAATGCTTTGCCCTCCACAACAATGGCCTGACCCTGCAACATCAAAAGTTGGCCACCCCTAAGGTGAAGAGAAAAATAGCAACGGTGTCCCTTGATGCAGACCACAGTGGGTCTCCCAAATAGGTATGCAAGTGTCTGAGCAAAGATGCATTTACAGAAACAGGGCTAAACCCATCATAGCTGTTCAGCCGAGCTCCAGGCAAGGTTGGGACCTGAGCACCAGGTTAATCCCTCTCTGTCCCTGGCAGATGAGCTCCTTCCTGAGACAGTGGGAACAGGAGCAATGTGAGCAGCAGAGGAGTGGGCATGAGCTGACCTTCCCTGGCTCGCATCCCTTGGCGGTGAGCAACCAGCTGAGCTGATCACCCTGCTGCTGCCGCCAGCCGCGTGCCAGCAAGCCTGCCCGGCCTTGCAGCCGTTTTATCATTTTAATTAAGCTCTGCAAACCTGGAGCTGTTAGGACAGGATTCATGCCTCTGGTATTTGCTCTTGGCTCCGGTGGGGACACGCTCTCCGCGGCTTTTGGGTGCCGGGGAGGGGCCCTGCACACCATGGTGCTGGTAAGGCACCGACGCGTGCCTGGCAGCTCTGCTGAAGTCCCAGTGCCTGATTCCTGTGGGGTTACTCAGCCGGCTGGAGCGCACGGGGCAGGAAGAATGGGCTCCCTCAGGGCACAGGTTTGGCTGCTCTGAGTGAGGTCCAAGCAATGCTGGTGGCAATCCCACACGCTGGTGTGGGGTGACGTGATGGCCAAGGGATGGCCACAGGATCCCTTGGCGAGGCAGGGCCGTGGGCTGCCTCTGCTTGGTTCATCGCAATGGCTGCGATCCCAGGCTCTGCCCCAGGTACACACTGAACCGGGCGAAAAGTCAGGCTTTTGTAAACGGGCACAGCACCATGCAAAGCTGTTAAATGTCCCACTCCAAGGAGATGTGGAGGTTGAATGTGGGATTGCTTTGGTCCAGCCTGGTGTGATGTTGTAGCAATTCCTGTGGGGTTTCCCAGCAAGCCCCCATGGCCCCCAGTGAGCCCCAGCCTGGCAGGGAGGCAGCGTGCCCAGGCCCAGCATGCTGGGGCACTTTCCAACCTCTTTTGCAGGGACCATACTTTCCCTCCCCTGCCGGCCCATGCCGCCTGCCCACGCTGTCTCGAGCGCTTCCTGCAAGCACCAGCTATGGTGCCAAACAGAGGGTGCAATCTCCCAGGGGCTCCGGAAAGGCGCATGGCACATCCCCAAGGAGGCTTGGATGTACGCACCCAAGGGCAGCCTTCTTGGTGGACATCTCGGCAGTCTGCAGCTCCAAGCTGGCTCTCATTCATCTCAGGATGACATAGAGTCACCTCATTAGTGCCAAAGTGGCCACTTCAGCATTGGCCCTAGGTTCAGATGGGAAGGGATCCTGCTTTGTGTTACACCCTCCAGCAGCTCCTCAGGAGCATCTTTCCTTCTATAGGTGAAAAACTAAGGATTTTGCTTTGTTTCTGTTTTTGAAAGCAAAAGATCTTAGTGCAAACATTTTAGATCTAATAGCTTGACTAAACTTTGAATTCATGTGGTCACAAAAAGTGATGTCTTATGAACATCCATAAAAACTTCAGGCATTAACCACGTGCAATTTTTCCCTTGCTTCCTTAGAGGCAGCAGGTGATGTGCTACAGCCAAGAAATATGTGCTCCTGCAAGGAAGGGGAAAGGCATGCCTGTGGGGTGGGCTCCAGGACAAAAGGACCAAACTCTCACCATCCACATGCATGAGAAAATTTGGAGTAGCATTTCTAGCTGAAGTCAGTGGAGCTGCTCCAGCTCTGTGCCACTGTAACTGAGATCCCACTTTAGCCTAACACATTTCCAAGCAGCCTCGACAGCAATGTCACAGTGCACCTTGGCACTGGGAGAGGATCACGCATGGCAAGTGTGTCTTCTTCCCTCCGGTGCCATCTTCATCCCTGTGCAGCTGAGGGTCTTTTTAGCCTCCCAGGGTTTTCAAGATATTTTGTTTGATTTTTATTATTGATGAAGGATTTATATTGTACTTAATGTGGTGATTCGGCTTTTAATTGTTTTCTCTTCTAGGAAATGACTTCAAACTTTTATTGTTGTTGTTTTAGAAGTTAAAACAGTTTCTTTCCCATTGTGTTTCCTCCCTTCCTCAAAAGAAATGTCATTTATAGGACACCAGTGTCTGCACTTAAAGTTTTAATTGCTTGTGGAAACTTGTCTGTCTATGTGTGTGTCAGCTGTTTTATACCAGAATCAGAAGTGTATTTAAAGAAAAAAAAAAGATAAAAGAAAATGGAGTGTAATAAAAAGTATAGCTGAAGGGTTTTGAGCGGTATCTCCATATCAAGAAAAATTACATCACCTGTGAAAACATCAGATATACTCTTACAGCTCTGCAGTCATTATCCTTATTAGCAGTGTTGTTATTACCGCTGGAACAAGCGTGAGCTCAGGGCCATGGAAGCAGGAGGGCTCAGGGCCACATCCTGCAGCACACGTGATGGGGGGCCTGACCTAGACCAGCAACAGTAAACAAACTCGTGCAGAAGAGAGGAACATTCAAGAGAGCATTTTTGGTAGCTGCATTTTTGGAAGAAGTGTTTTTTTGGGGAAGGAGCATTTTAGAAAATCCTTCTGTTGTTTCTCTCGCATGCTGTGCCTGGCCTCTTCTCGCTGCCACCAGCGTCGTGGTGCCAGGGCTCAGCCTGGCACTTCTCTGCTCTGCCTCCGGGGATGTGTGTCAGGAGGGCAAATTCTGCCCATTCACCCCAGAAATGACCCCAAACACAGTGGAGAAACTGGCATAAGAGATTGGGCAGGTTCCTAGAAAAGAGAGAAGTATATTTGTAAAGCACTCCCCTGGACAGAAACTGCCAGTAGCCCAGCAGAGGTCTGCCCGCT
Source organism: Pygoscelis adeliae (assembly GCF_000699105.1). Lineage (NCBI taxonomy): Eukaryota > Metazoa > Chordata > Aves > Sphenisciformes > Spheniscidae > Pygoscelis > Pygoscelis adeliae. The sequence goes on from NW_008824031.1 coordinate 413,624, forward strand.
AGCCCATGGGAGAGGCACACGCTGAGTCCACCTTCACCTTCAGCCACCAGCAACCCCCCAAAAATGCCACACAATCTTCCCGCTCTCCCAGGGACCGTGAAAAACTTAAGTGCTCAGTTTAAAGGAGTTGCTTATGTCCCATCTGTGGCAAAGAGGAGAGAGATGGACACCTCTAGGAGAGTGTCTCACCCTAAGGGGGATATGAGAGGAAAGGGCTGCTTCTCTTCAGAGACTCATAGCTTGCCCCATCAGCGATAGACAAAGACCAGTCTGACTCAACATGTTCCCTTTAAAATTGGCTACTCCAGGCAGGTTGGCAGAATTAAGTCTGACCAAAGGTGGATATTTTTGTAAACAAATAATATTTTAAAAAAGCCAACCTCCTTTCCTAGGAAGCCACCCACTTTTTGCATGCCAGCTGCTCTGCTGCCTGGAAGCTTTCCAGACAAAGTGCAAAAAAGTTTCTGGATGGGCTGCAAATTAATTCAGCAGCAGTTCATTTGTTTCCCTTAGCTGCATGTACTAATTGCAAATAAGGTTAACAGATGATATTTGCTGCTTAGAATAGTTTATAAAACACTACAAGAATTATTTATAGCCTGCCTTCTCTGCGTGCATGGAGATTTGATTTGAGGTTCAAGAAATCAAGGTCTCCAGCACAAGTTAAACCTCCTCTTGTGAAAGTTTCATAAATTACCATCAAGGGAGAACACTATACAGACTTCTACCACTCCAGCTGGTATCCTGGAAGATGGGTTTGCCACTTCATCAGAGTGAGGAATCACACCACTGCTCACAATGAAATAAGAAAACAGAGGAATTGATGTTCGTATTGTTCTGCATGGGTTGGGTCCTCTGCCGATTGGTGCTGCTGGAGCTTCATTGCAATCAGCAGTACCACTACAATCTGCCCCCAGCTGGGGATCCAGATTACAAAAAATAAGAAGTGCATTTAATTTAAATGTCAGCATTTTACAAATAAGCCTCCAGATAAAATCCCTGCACTCCTCAGTATGCACTATGTCTCATTTTTAGATAGTACCAACATCCCATTTACAGGCCAATTAGGCAATTAATATGCATACATACCCATAAATGTGTATGGATGTAGATACAATTTTATGGCTAGCATGCTGACAAGAGTATCATAGGCCCAGACTGCACTACTGGCTCCATCAACCTACCATCAGAAATGTCTCTTCTCCAGATCAATCATCTCCTCGTAAAGCACATTTAACACCTCAGACTTCATGGTTATGGGATAGTGTTGGGATGGACCACGATGGACCACTCCAACTTAGCAGTTGGTTACATATGAATCTGGAAAAGTCCTTCTGCATGTACAGTTACCAATTTTGCATTTCAAAATGAGATGGACCACATATGTGTAAAAGCAATCTTGAGGTACACCTACAGCACCATAAGAGATTAAAAAATCAGCCTTTCTTCAGCCTCAGAAAGAGGACAGTTGATGCCTCCAAGACTGCTGAACAAGCTCTGTGCTGGAGAACCCCTTTGGAAAGAAAACAAAACAGAAGTGCCTGTGCTAGCAAGAGACTGATTTTTTCCATGGGGTCTACCAGCACCTGTGATACTGCTGCAAATTTAGCTCTGCTCCTACAAGGAGAACTTGCAAAGGTCTGGAGCTAGTGAAGGTAAACCTGATTCGTCTTTCTCCTCCATCATTCCTGTGAACAATGGTGACCCACCTCTCCAGGAAAAGCTTGCAGATGACAGGTGAGGTGACCATGAGGCCTTCAGATAATAGGCTGGAGATGGCTGTAGATCTTTCCAAAGGCATAAGCATCATCCAGCAGTGAGCTCTGCGCAGTGAGCAGCGAGTACAAGGCACCCAATACATGTAAGTGCCAGGAAGTGCCTGGCATTTGAAGAATTTATGTACTCATTGTTCACATAAACATCAAGTCCCAAGGCACCTGGACACCCAGAAACTGTGGGCTTTTGCAGACAAGCCATATCACCATGCTGACTTCATCAGAGTCAAATAGCACTTGGTTTGAACTCTCTTCAGCTTGCTCGCAGAATCATAGCTTCTCTTCCCCTCGAGTCCTCTCTAGATTTGAACCAGGTCGAGTAATTGAAGGGATCAAGTGGGAGCTAGATACGTGGCTCTTGACTTCTTTCAAAGTCAGATGAAACAGCACTTACTTCCTTGCATTCCTTCAGGGAGCTCCTGTCCAACAGGAGGGATCTAATGACCTAGTCCGTATGGAGCCCTTGAGATACTGTTTTTGCTTCAAAGACTGAATGCAAATTTTGTGCTTGTACCTTGTGCGGTTGAAGGGCTTGGCATGAGTACAAAGGTGGGAGGTCTGAGCGATCAGTAGCAAGTAATGGCACCACCTTGCCACAGAAAAGCTAGAAGACAAAAGTCTTGCTGGTTGTCGTTCAGGATTTGTTGTCATGGTGCAGGGACTGCCTCAGACACTGCAGGGTCCAGAGCGTGGTCCAGAAGTGAGACCCCAAATGATTTTAAAAAAGGAATTTGGTTTTCCACCCCGAATTCAAAGACCCTCAACTCCTTCCAAGTCATCCTCTTACACCCCGAACCCTCTGCCTCTCCCAATATTTTGCTGCTCAACCACTACCTCCTTGGGTGCCATCCTCATTCCTGAAGTGCATGAGGACTGGGCTGAGAGCCCTGCCCTCCCTGTGAGCAGGTGGCTATGCCCCATGGCCATCCAGGCATGGGCTGTTAAGGTCACATGACTGAACACTGGCATGGAAGCATGGAGGCAGAAAGGTGACTGGGAGGGCAAAGAAATTCTTTTCCATTTAAAGTATCATCTACCCCCTTCCCTCTCTCTGCCCAAGGCCACTGGCCTCCAGAATTTGTCAAAGTCTTCGTCTCAGTGGTGGCAGAGGTGAGATGAGGCAAGGCATCCAGTTTGTCTCAGCTTCCCCTCATCAAGGCTGTTTTCTCCCATTCGCCGAGATGCAGACACTTCTCCTTTCCCTTCCCGTCCCGTCCCGTTCATTGGTGGTCTACAGCTCTTGCAGGCTGTAGAGTTGAGCCCAGAGCACGGTGCTCAGCCCTGAAACAGGAATCAAATCCAAGGAGGACTCTGACCAAATGTGGCGACAACTGGCGGTAGGCAGCAAGCATGTTTCTGAAGGAAACCTCGCTCAGTGGGAATCAGCATTAACATGTCCCCTTGAACAGCCTTCTCTTGGTCAGAGCTTGCAGAAGTCATGCAGACTGGTGTGATTTCCAGACAAAGACTGCACAACACCCAGATATTGAAGACTGTTGATGGCTTCTAGAAGGGGTTGAAAACATCATCAGCATAGCATAATTATTTGTAATATGGGCCAATTTCAACGCTCAGCACAATACAGTTTTAAACAATACTTGATGCAAATCAATTTCCAAGTCTGTTGAGAGGCTGATAACGTCCCTGGTTACATTGCTAGTCCCACTGGCGTGCCCATTCTCAAGTAATCATATTAGAGGCAGATGTCGCACAAGAATGTGACTACGCTAACCATTAAGAGACACTGAGCTCCTTTGCCTTCTGAAGCAAGTTTCCATGGGATTATACTGGGTAGAATAATTTAAGATTAAAAAAACAGTAACAATCCTGAAATCATTTAATGGGATATTTCTTTAATCTTCCTTGTATGGAAGAATCCAAACTAATCAGGGGTAAGCGGACACCTCTCCCCAGGGGTAAATGGCCATGAAATGCTAGCTCACATCCAATTTCTGTGGGACCAGGACATTTAGTGGTTGTTGGTATCTTGCAAATCTCCCTCCTAGGTGAAATTGCACTCTCCCGTTCTCCTGCCAAAAAGCAGTAGTCATTTTTGGTTTTCAGGGGGACTTTCTTTTCCTAGATGAGAATATCTGTATATTCTCATCACTTTAGAGCGGCTTTCAAAACCCAGGTGCAGAGCTTTGGCATCAGCAACCTCCCCAGAGCACTTTACAGAACATAAATCTTGCTCCCGGTTAATCAAAGAGTGCTGGAGTGAGCCAAGGAACCATGAGAATGTAAACCCCTCTCCCCCTCCCTTCCCACTTATCGGAGTTTGCTGCTGCTTCTTCAGAGGCAGAGTGAGGGTTTTTTTGCTTTAAATGTGACTTTAACATTGGTAAGGATGCTGACTTTGCTGGACATGGGCATTTTCTGTGCAAAGAAGTTTTTTTTTTTTTTCGTTTTTTCCAGAACTGCCCTTGGTGGGCCAGCTACTCTTCTACCTTCACGCTACTCTGGAACAGGCCCTTCAACTCTCACCTTTGCAATGATATATGCTGGCTTTAACCCCAGTGTGAGTTCTCAGCAAAGCTGGAACGGCTTTGCAATTGTGGTCAGGGACGATCACACTGTTTCTTCCAGCCAAAGACTTAGCTGGGCACGTGGCTGCCTTCCTAACACTGAAGCAGAGCAAAATGCAAAGTGTTGTAAATGGGATAATGTGACAACCCTTCTGTTATGGGTGTTTTGGTCCTCCATGCTCCCAGGGTTGTGTGCTACAGGACAACTCAGGGTGCTTTGCTTTTTGTTGATGAAGAGCTTTGAGAGGGCGGAAGAGGAGGTAACACCACTGAGACCATTCTTTTCCCACCAAAGGCATCTTGGGGCAACACCCCCTTTTTTGCCCAAAGTTAACACTGCAGGTGCCAGACTGGTTTACAACCAGTGATGCACAGACTCAATCTGAGCTGTGTAGAGCCAGAGGAAAAGACTGCACCTTCAACTTGTTAGGAAATCAGGATTAGCACCTGAAGCAGGGAATGCATTCAGAGGTTTGTTCAACCTTCTGCTTAACTGAAGTCCTTACTTTAATCTATAATGGCATCTTGTTTTGTCTTAGTGAAGTTATGCAAAAAATTCTTCACTGAAAAGGCCAACCCAGGATTTTCTTTCTTGCCTTCAATTTGAGATGAAAAGGACTGCCTGCAGCCTGAAAATTTGTTTCCTTAAGGAAACGGGAAGCAAAGAACTTACTCATATTAACACTTCCTATCAAGCACCTTTGAATTTCAAGTGGTAAAAATCAGCCTCAACCCTGCTGCTGTGTCTAGGTTTTCATAACCTTTTTCCCACTCTGCTGGCTCCAAGGTCAGTCTGTTGCATTTCTGCTTCGATCTGTTTTAATTCTGGTCTCTTAGCACTGATTTCTGTGTGCAAGACATGGAAGCCACACCCCAGTGTATGCTACTCCCAGGCATTAACAGCCTTGTGCTAAATAAACACACAAAGATACTTCTGCATCTGGTTTTATTGGCAGCAGAGAGAGACATTATATGTCTCTGGAAATCTGATAAAGCACTGACATATAAATCCTGGATTGCAAACATTGCCAGTTTAACTCCACTGGACTGAATTTGCTGCAATGCTTATGGCTGAGAATAAGATTTCTCACTTTTTCTAAGCACTGTAAGCCAGGCAATTTTAAAATTAGTATTTGGCAATATCTACAACTTTCTACCAGCAAATAATAACCCCTCAAATTCCGTTTCTGCAGTCTGATATGCTACTATAGGGTAATGACTTTTCATTTGTTCTGCCTTATTTGTGGACCATTGCACAAGCCTGTCTTTTTTCCATGAATATTTAAAAAAGCTGGATGGTTGCACTAAGGCCTGGGCTGGTGCTTGAGTATTGTGCAGCCTATACCATACTCTGCCACAAACTTCCTGCGTGACCTTGATAAATGCCTGCGTTTCTCCCATTTCTCAATTTCCCATCATTGCAGTGTGCATTTCCTTTCTTCTATACTTTGTCTCTAAATTCCTTGAACTGGGAAATATCCCTCTATATATGCACCTTTATACAGGGCTTACCGCAGATCTTTTTTAAGTTTTCAGATGCTAGAAGCAATATGATTAAATTAAGAAAAAAACAGATTCTACTGTTGGTTTCATCGCTACAATATTTGAGATTATTTGAGCATGAGATATATATATATTTGTTTAGCCCATGTTTGCAAGAGCCATTCAACTAGCATCAAATGTGGAGAAAATAGTCAGCGATATGAACTAGCGCTTGGATGCAGGCAAGAGATGCAGCTGAGACGAGGGAAGAAGAGCAACACCCTTGAATCACTTGCAAGTGAGATTTAACACTTGGAGCAGGAGAACCTTGCTACAGAAGAGGACTGCGAGACCTAGTCTCTCCTACGAGCTGTGTGCGCTTTCCCAGTGGTAGACTGAAATGTCTCCGGTGACATATTCAGGAGCCCTGAAATGTGCCGATCCCCCCACGCCCTGGCAATAGTGCGAGCTGCCCCTCACAGCTCAGCACGCCCCATCCTACTGCCATCAAATCCTGTGGGCAATGTTCCCGTCCTCCCTCCTCTCTTCCCAACCCACCGGCTGTCACCCTTTGAAAGGAGGTGGCCAGAAGGGCATTAAGGAAGAGGTGGTTCTGGCAGCATTTTTCACTGTAGATGAGGAAAGTGAGCATGGTTTGGAGAAACCTGGAGCAGGGATGGGCTTGAAGGATGATTTTACAGAAGAGCAAGAGGGCGGAGTTGGGACTGTATGGGAAAAGTGGAAGGAAACATGGTCAGTAGAGCACTAAGGACAGGGTAGATGGAGAGTTTGCCAAAAGTGGTGGAGGAAGATGAAAAGAGCGTGGACTGTGAGTGAAAACAGGGAGTTTAGCTTTGGCCATTGCTGATAGTGAGTCCTGATGAAGAAAAACATGAGCAACCAGGACATGAGAATTTCCTTCAGACCCCAGGAGCTTCCTGGCCTGGAGAACCCAGAAGGATCTCACAGTTGTTAACAGGGAAACAAAGTCTGCATCTGTTTAAAATTTAGTCTCTCCCCCTGTAGTGCCTGTCCCTGCCCTTTTTAAGAATTAGAAGTGTGAGAGTTCTGGCAAGAAACGTCCCTCCCTGCTACCAAAACAGCCACCACCTTCCTCAGCAGACAGGGCAGTCTAGTGCAGCAGTGATTGAGAAAGCCACTGCTGAAATACTCAATTTAGTGTGTTAAGAGGCTTCATCAAATGAAATCAGAAAGAAGAATCCTGCAAGGGATAATCTTTTCATTTAAGCGCACAAAATTCACATTATTAGTGGTATAGCCATTCACAGTGCATGTATATGGGCTACATTTAAGGAATGTATTATCTATGCATTAAAAAGTCACTCAGAGTGTTATGGAAAAAGAATATCTACTGATAACACTGACACAAGCAAAGCTGTGAGTACTTAACCGCTTATCTTTGCTTAAGGGTCCTCTTAGAAACACACATCTTCATATGCAACTTAATTTACAGAGCTTAGGTATGAATGAAATTTGCCCACCAACTCTTCCATTTGGTTATTTCAGATACTGGACTAGATTCTTTTCTTAGCTCCTTGATTGAAGTGGACGTGTCTGTCTGTCAAATCTGGACCTCTTCTGAAGAAATGTTGCTAGTGCTCTTGCCCATGTTTTGCTATAATTAAATAGTTTCTATGTTTTGCCTTGATGAAAGTGTAGGATTTGTCCTTTGGGATCTATGTTGCATTTACAGTTTCTAAATGGGCCTTTGTAGTTAAATCCTAGAGATGTAATTCATTGCAGAGCAACGGTATACAATTAAGCTTTGTTAAGTATGAAGATAAGTACTATATGTGTGCATAACAAGAATTTGAGGGCAAAATTCTTCTGTCTGAGCCACACAATGGGGGCAGAAGATGTGCTGGAGATGTACCATGGCCAGCTGCTTGGGTGCAATTACGTGATATTGCTTTGATGGTAAAACTAGCTTCAGATGTTCCAGTGAAATACAAACATTCCAAACACTGTGTTTAATAATTTAATTTTCCACTAAAGTACGTGTGTCCTTCAAAAACGCATACTTGCTGAAACAACTGAATCAGCGACAGATATTACAACAAGATATAACACAGATCTTCCATGCACTCTGTGGCTCGGTGGAGAGTTTTGCCAAGCTGGATCAGCCGAGGGGCACGGTGTGTTCGCAAGAGAAAGATGAAAATAGCTGCAGTGTGTAATTGTCATCTCGGAGTTTGGTGGATTTGACACTTTACACCAGCACCACTTGAGAATCGGGGAGGGTTACTGGAGCTGAGTGTTAAGTACATGAACCTGAGCAGCGTAAATGTCACAGGAATAAGGCCCGTTTGAAAACTGGTGTTTTTTCATAAACGAGTCTCCTGCCTTTGTTTATAGACGCGATTGATGTCCATGTACCGGTATGCTCAAGCACTATCTTTTTCCCCTCTTTCTTCAGATAAGAACATAACACAGGTTATTCTAAGCTTACAGGAAATGACAGTGATATTAATCACCGATTAATCAGGATCTCTAACAAAGGCTCTGCTATTTTGAATATTCATATTGCCATGGCATTAGGAATGTCAGAATTGCCATTGTTCTGCTGATAGTGACACATCCTCGCTCTTCCTGCTCAGCATCTCCGGGATGCAACTCCAACGAGAGTGAACCGTGCTGTTTCTTCTGAAGTGCTGCCCCCCTGTTCTCCAGGTGGGAGGCAGAGGCACAGAGACATGAAATGACTTGGCCGGATCACATGGGATCCCAGGGAGAGCCAGGAAAGGAACGCAGATCTTCCTAATCCTGGCACAGGGAGGGAACTTTGTTTCTTATAAACAAAATAATTCACCTACCTGACACGAAAGGATGTATCAAGGTGATGAATGTATGTGTGAGTACATGTGAACGTAGATGATACATATATAATGTGTGCGAGAGATATAATATTAGATGTCTAACTCATTCAGACTTGGCCAGAAAGAGCTGTTGTGGTGCTGGCTGAACAAATTTATGCAAATCAGTCACTGATGAAATTAATAAGCTTTACAATATTCTTCAGGCAAATCAAATGCTTGTAGAACTGTTAGTCCTGGAGCCCCAACCTGGAAAATAGGTTATGATGGAAAAATGAGTCTTAACAGCGGGTGAAGGTGTATGAAGAGGGAGTTATCTGTTGTCCACCTCCCTGCCATCACCCCAAGGCCATTCTTGGCTTAGACCCCCAGGATTAGCCTTTGAGCCAGGACGTTTCTCGCACAGCTGGTAGTCAGCTTGGGGAGTTTGTTGCTTTAGGAGGCTGTGGAGGCAAGGAGTGGCAGCAGGGCCAAAGGGGATTAGACAAATTCATAAACAAAAGGAGCAAGCAGGGATGTGCCTTCTAATGTCACAAGTTGGAACACGGAAAATTCCAGTTAGATATAAGGCCAAAAAATTTTTTACCATGACGGTGGTCAAATATAGCACAAGTCACCCAGAGAGGCTGTGGGATTTTCCATCCTCAGAGATGTTCAAGGCTGGACTGGACAAGTCCCTGAACAAGCTGATCTGATTAGTCCTACTTTGAGTTTGACGGAGTGGTCTCTGGAGGTGCCTCCCAGCCTAAACTATTCCTTGGTTCTCTGAGTTACCAGCTCTTCCTTTTACGCCTCTCTCTCTTTCCTCTCCTCCATGTCTGGCTCACTTTCTCCCTAACGTGGCTGGTCTTGCAGGAGGATGGGTTTGCTCTCCCCTCTTGCCCAGCCACCCTCAGGCTGTGGCCTTGAGGATTCCCATAATACTCTCAGGTCTCATGTCTTTTAAGGCTCATTTCTTTGCTCTTCTCCCTGGAGATTTTCCAGTCCCAGCTCCTTGAAACAGAAATGCTGGTTTCCTCAGGCAGCAGGTCCACGGCGCCCTGACTCCGGCAGGAACCCCTGGGATTTAACTGGCCAGGGAAAGGGCTGGTGCAACCCTGCCACCAAACGGTGGTTTCCATGGTCATGGTACACCAATTTCCTAACATTCGTCATGCTCTTGCATTTTACCTGGCCCGTGTCCCCACATTGCCAGCCCTAGTATGGGAAGCCTGCAAAGATCTGGTAGAAATTTTGGCTGGACATCAAGCAAGCATTCACTCAAAATGCTTAAACACTTAAAAAAGTGGAGGATGTACCCAGCTTAAATTGGGTTTGGTCCCTGCACAGCAAATGCCTTGCTCTAGCTGGCCTGTCAATGCTCATTTATGTCAATATGAAGAGGCAATGACAACATGAGATGTATTAACGGGAAAGAAGATACTGAATTTCAAGTGTCCATACTAGAACTGGGAGGCTGTTTTAATGTTCTGTGTGTCTTCCTGCCCTGAAGTATTTCAAACACTCACGTCTTGTTTGCTGAACACTCTGAACAATACACATGTAGTTACAGATTGATGTCATAAATCACCTAAAGAACAAGACGATCTTTCAGAACAGAGAGGACAATTTTGAGGAAGTTTATTTTTTAAATGGCAATATTTATCCGCTTAGTACTTTAGAAAGAAAAAAAATATCTCAGCTGTTGGGCCTGAAAACCACCTGGAAAACATTTAAAAAGGCATATATTTAGTCTTTGACATTGTATGTTTCTGTGTATGTGTGAATGCACATGTATATATGTGTATGTATATAAAAATAAAACAAAATAAAAATGGATAGGACCAAATTTTGCAAGCCAAGTGAACTCCAAAGCTCAAATTTTATTTTAGATAAATGCACATTTTTGAGGCAGTGAAGAGATATGAAGCTAAACAGGAACAGACTGGGTAAGCAATGACGGAGGGCGAGTTTCTCCTTCAGAGGCTGTGCTGGAATGGCTGCATTGGCAGAGACCCCAGATGTAAATGTGTATATACTAACGACAGGAGCTCTGTATCTGATACAGTTACGCTGTGTCTCCTGGTAATATAAGCTGGATCAGCAAAAGAAATCTTGGAAAGTCCTACTGAGTGTTGATGTTCTGCCTCAGGAAGATTTCCAGAGTTTGTCTTTGTTCTGAGCGGGGTTGAAAACCTGAAATTTCAAAATTACTGGAAGGGAAAATGTTGGGAAACAAACAAACAAACAAACATGTGTTATGTTTCCTTGATTTTAATTCAATCTATCGATGTGATTAATTTTGATTTTTCAATGTTTCCATTTTGCAGTATATTGTTTGAAGATTTTCTTACAGTATGATCCATGCTATAACAGAATATCAAAATGAGAAGCTGTTCTATGGTGAAAAATGCAAGTTACTTTATTCTCAGAAAGGTGGAATAGGATGTTTCAACAACTTTTCTGCTTGATTTTACAAATCTTCCAGATTTTAATAAAACCAGTCTTACTTCCATTGACATTTCTCTGCCTAGCCAATTTTTAAATATTAAATAATTAGAAAGTAAAAGACATACCTGATGGCCAGCACCTCCACATAGACAAATCCTGCTTGTAAGTTAGGCACAGTTTTTCTCTTGATCAGAGAAGGCAATGTACCATTGTAGGAGGTTGCCAAGGGATGTGACAGACTCCCTAACACTTGAATTCTGTAAATCAAGATCAGATAATTTTTGAAAGGCATACTTTACATCAGCTAGAAATTATGAGCGCAGCAGCAGGAACCGTGAAGTGAAATTCCATAACCTGCGTAAATGATCAGAAAGATCTTTTTGGCCCTATATCAAGCCATGATTTTCTGATTCAGTTCTGAGTTCAGTAAAAGGGGCTATGTGCAGTGATGTGCCATACCTATCACCCTATCTCACAAACAGCTCAGAAGCCTCCATAACAGACACAGCACAGCCTGCCTGCATGCTGTATTTTTCATTTACTCAGCTGTGTTATTTATATACATTTCTATGGGATCAACTCAATTACTAATAACTCCAAGTTTTACAAGCGAGGCTACTAAACACAGCACAGCAGCTGGAATATGAAGTGGTTTCAACTTAAAGAGGTGTGTGACAGCTCATGCTGTTCTCACAGGCTCTCCAGGGAAAGGTGATGTCCTCCCACCGGCCTGTGTTTCTGTGCAAGTGATAAATTGGTGCTGTACGTTTGCTCTCTGTTGTGAAGTGAACAGAGGAAGCGATTATCATCGCTGCTTTCTTCCAAACAATAATGAAAGCATCCCCTTCATTTTCACGGACTCTTCAGTATTTGATCACCTGCGCCTCTTGACCAAAGTGTCAGGGGCACATCACGGGATCTGGCAGCCCTGCCGAGGGTTCTGCTTGGCTCCAGCTCTTCTGTGCACGTGGACAAGTGTCTCCTTGGTACGAAGAGGTCCTGACTTGTGATGCCTCTGCTCTGAAAAGGTTTGTTGCAAAGCAGTTGTTCAGCAATCCCTCAGACACAGAGGAGAAATGATGATGCTCAGTATCCCCTGTGCTCTACCATGGACCACCACAATTCAGATCAGGAGCAAAAAACAAAAAGAAAGAAATAACACGAATTGAGGCTGCTGTCTTTTCTAATGAAGAGAATGAGAGAGACAAGTCAGATTTCTCTAATTTTAGCCAGTCACATGCATCTTTACCTCTTCCCAGCTGTTTTTAGCTCTCAGTGATGTTCTGAGCTTTTAAACTGGATCCAGCTGTGGTCTTCCTTCAGGCTGCTGGAGCTTAGTACACAAAAACATGCGTGGTTTGGTCAGGATTTCTGTGCTGATACTTTATAAGGGGGTCAACTCCTGCACTTGGTGTTTTCCTCAACCCTTTCTATACACACCTTCATGATGGCTTATTACAGCAGGGGGAAAAAAAAAAGTCAGAAACTGAGGATAGGGAACCACAGAGGCAAGTCCACACTCGTTCCCCAAAAATAACAGACCCCTGAAAATCAGTCTCCTTCCCATTTTTGTACAGAGGATGTACAGCACTGGACCTTGGAGCTCACTTCTGTGAAGAGTCAAAGCACTTCTCTTGTATTTATCTTCACTGCTCTCCTGCCTTTTGGACCCTTTCCAGGCATGATATGTCCTGACCCAGGTGCAGCAATGCCCTTCCACTACGTGCACTTTGGATGAAGAGATTTCAGGACGCTTTGAGAGAAGATGTTTTCCAGCACAAGACCTATGCCACTGCTCCAACCTCCACAGCAGGCAGAGCCCGGGCTCCTCGCCTCGCTCCATGCCAGCAGACCTCCCGGGGTTGCGTCCTGCCTCTGAGTCACTGCCTGCCGTTGGTTCAGGGATTGCATCTCCAGCAATCTCCCTGCTTCCCTCCGTGCTCCTGTCATAATTTACTAGGGACCGATGCCAGGAGCAAATTGTCATCTGTCACCAGCTCAGCTGCGCTGCCGAGTGGGTGCTGGATGGGAGAGGAGTGCAGCCCTGCCACCCGCTCCCTGCCCCTCTGTGTGAGGAGGGCACTCCCTGCCCTCTCCAAAAGGCCATTTTCTGCTCCTGGGGGTTTCTCCAGCCTTTCGGAGGAGGAAGGGGCTGCCATTGCAATCTGGGCCAAGGAAAAAATGAGGGGAGGCAAAGAACAGAGCTACTGAACAAACAGACCCGTGGCATCCAGGCATGCTGCACTTGTATAGTTTCAACCCCGTGGCCAAATAGCCCTGGCTCTCCCAGGCCTTGGCCGTGGTGGGGTTGGGGGAGAGAGGGAGGGGACAGAGGTAATAGTTTCACAAGGACATACTGTTCTTGAGCAATTTCTGTGCAGGTATAAACATGACTTCCTGCGGCACTGATTGGTACATAAGTCTCCTCACTCAAACAGGGCTGAATGCATTTGTTTACTGTGTCTGATGCAAGGAAAACTTCTGACATATGCTTTATTTATGAGGTGTTCTAACGTAGCGATACTTTTTGTGTGCATGAGGTAGGGAGGGAATTGGTTGCCTCTCCATGGCTCCTAATTTGAATGGCTGAAGGCTGGATTTATAGACGTGTGGAGGGATGACTTAAAAGGTATACAGACCTTGGCTGTGTAAGATGATCAGTAGAAGTAAAGTGCCTACTGCTGGGTATGTTCACAGACCCTGCAGCTTTCCCCAGGGCTTAGCTGCTGCTTTAGAGATGTCTAAAAGACAGTAGAAGTGGGCCTGAAGCCAGGAGGAGCAAGTCCAAAAGACCTCAATCTTTCTGAGCTGCTGCTGCTGCGGGAATTTGCAGCAGATGTCAAGACCAGCGGGAGGGGAAACACCAGCGACTTCCAAAAACAGGAGAGCACAAGGACAGGAACAGCAGCATGGACAGGACAAGCCCCGTGCTTGCACTGGTGCTTGGGACCACAGAGCAAGCCCACCAAGGAGAGGTCTGAGCAAGCTGATGTCCAGACCTATAGCACACCCAACCTTTCCAAGTGATTGAACTTGCTCAGCCTGTCCCCTCCCTTATCAGCTGGATATGGGTGGCATGAAGGAGGTGGCCAACTGACTTGAGTGCTGGGGGTTGAGAGCTCACTCTGGAAGGGGAGATGTGTAGAAGTTCATCAAAACATAAGAAGGGTTGTACCAATTCAGTCATCAGATCCATCTTGCCCAGAAACCTCTCTCTTGGCCTTGACCTACTGGTCGTGGTGCTTGTAAAAAGACAAAAATATGGCAGATATGTATGTTGCTGGAATATTGCTAGCCTCTGGGACTATATGGCACTCTTACTTGCTGGGCCAAGACTTGTACCCATGTAGCCCTCAATAATTTCTTCTGTTGTGATCTGGCATTGACTTCATGAAAAAGTCTGACCTCTCTGATATCCTGCAGCAAGGATTTCCAGGAACTGCATGAGAAGACTGATATTGCACTGGTAGAGAGGCAGGGAGCCCTTGGCAGAGGGGGTTGGAGGACATTTGTCCTGGCTGGGCAAAGATGCTCTTTCTAGAGGCTGAGGAAATGGCGGCTGCTTGGTCAAGGAGGATGGAACAGGCAGCGAAATGGCAGCAGGAGGTGAAGAGGCAAAGCAGGTCTGAGGGAGAGCCCTGGTACAACGTAGAAGCCAGTGAGACTGACTGTGACCACAAAGTAATAAAAATACAGAGCCTGGGTGAAGACTCCAAGAAGAATGAAACTGGGATTCATTGTGGACTGGGTCAGGGAATAATGGAAAAGACAAGGAAGAGAGAAACCATCCAGATGGGGAGCTGGGAGAAGAGCAGGTGGGACTGTTTGGGCCAGAGTGCAGGCAAGAACTGGATGGGATGAGCTTCGAAAAACAGCGTGCGCTGAGCAACATGCTGCTCAAAAGTGAGTCATTTAAAGGTAGTTTGGGTGCATCTGCCCTGCAGTTACTTCTGTGAATGCAGTGAATTATTATATTTGCTGGCATGGGCCGTTCTGCACAGGGCAGGTTACTATAGCAGTGTTTACTTTTACAGCAAACAAACTTATCCAGTGCGAGTTACCTTGGGGACAAGCCTCCCCGCTGAGCAATAGTGATGTTACGGCTCAGCCCATATTTGAGCCTTTCCTTAGGCTCTACTCCCAGAAGGATTTGATGGAAAAAGGCTTTAATAATCACTTTAGGAAAGACCAATGTACCTATA
>NW_008824031.1:428976-430171 GCF_000699105.1 Pygoscelis adeliae
TTCAACAAACCCACTGAGTTTTGGAGAAATGGACGCTATTCACGAAAACAGCTTAGAATTTACCAAGAGTTTTGGCCAGCCAAATACAAACATGTGCTGTGTAGGGGCGCGGTGTAGGGGAAGGATGTGAGGGGTTGAAGGAGATGATGAAAAGGTCAAATAAGATTTCGTAACACCATCTTTTCATTCCATTCTCATCCTCTTTTCATAGTCCACTCCTTCCAAGTTTTTCTTAAGGGCTCAGGTAACTTGCAAAGAAATTAAACATTTTCTTTTCAGAAGGTGTAAGTGGTCTGGGGTTTCCAAAGTTATTTTCTCTTCCATCTCACAAAAAAGTAGTAACAAGGAATATTCTATATAATGTAAGTGGTGGAAATTAAGCCTGGTGCATGGTAGTCAGCCTGGAGCTGAGCCCCTGGGGAGCATTGCCTGGAGTTAGAGATGGCCGTGCTCTTTAGGAAGGAGAAGAAGAAATATATGTGCATGCCACTACTGGGGCAGAGTGGGGAAGGAAGCATCCGAGGATCTGGTCCCTCCCTCGGTCACACGCAGGTCCATTGTATTACAACTTCTGCGTGTTCGAGTGTAATATCCACTGTGACCTGGCCATGCGCGTAAAGCATGAGGCACTGGCTGGTCTATATATATTTGCCTGCAGGAAACATCAAAGTCACTTCCCCTGCAGTGTTTCTTCACCGACTTAACTGGAGAAATGTCTGCGATGACGTGGTGAGGAGGAGAAGTGTCTGGCTGCCACCGCAGCCAAGTGCAGGCTACCCAGACTCCCTAACGGCAAGGGCTAATTGCATCAGCTTCCTTATTGCAAAGACCTTCCTTCTCCCAGCAAGCACACAGCCCGCTTTCTTTTCCCCCTGAAATACCCCAGTCTCTGAGTCATCCTATCCACAGAATTCAGGGCAAAATTCAGCCCGTCATATCCTGCTTTTTATTTGAAGAAAACAATGAGCGACAAGTCTGCCAACAGGGTCCTAATGCACTGGGGGCTGCTGTGGTCCCAGAATGAAGTCCAAGGGGATGTGGCTGACATCTGTCCAGGAATCAAGATGGCTTCTTTGGTCCATGTATCTGGATGTATCAGAGGACACAGAGATGCACTTGAGTTTCCAGACAGGTGTCTTGCTTGCAAAAGGTCTACTGGTGGTGGGGGGAGTTTGCAAGGCCATTGCAACCTGAT
>NW_008824031.1:430193-437557 GCF_000699105.1 Pygoscelis adeliae
TGCACTGCAGCTTGCTCTTGCTGTCCACCTCACAAACTTTGGCTTCCAAGTCACTTCTAACTGCTGGATATAAATTCTTTGGAAGATGTTCTTTGTCCCTCAGTTTTGCTCCACAGTTTTTAGGTAGCTCACTGACTGACACAAAATCCCCATTCCCTTCATTTTTTTTAGCGTAGCTTTAATAGGAAGAGTGTGGCAGGAGATAGGTACCGTGAAGCTGACAGGAGAAAAGTTCCTGCACAAAATGCCTCTGTCCCTGAATTCACTTGGAATTTTGGAGATGTTTTATCATCCAGGTACAAATGTGACACGATCTGTGTTGGACACAGCTCTGTTTGTCCACTTTGTTCCAACCACAGGGATAAAAATGAAATTAGCTTTCCATCATTATCAAAATGTTCTGCAAATTCTATCAACATCCTATGTCTTTCAAAAATAACAAATGTCTCTTCTTTAGAAGGAGCCACAAGAAAATGCGCTTTGCAGTTATAGTCCAAAGCAATTCTCCTTTGACAGGCTGTCTCCTTAAGTCACATGCAGAAAGTCCAAGGTAAGGCTGCTTTTCTATGGTTTAGGTTTTTTTTTTTTTCTTTCCAAAGCCCAGTTTGACTCTCTAGAGGGTATGTGAGCCATAGCTAAAATCTCTTTGAGTTGGGTAGTGGAGACCACGGCTCCAGTAGCTGCTCAGGGATTTTGCAGCTGTTCTCTAGCAGAGATGTGCAATAACTGCGCACAGTAACGTACACGTATTTTCTTTCATAGTGGATGTTAATTTATGAGCTTGCTTAGAACTTTAACACTCGGTTGGTTTACGCTGCACCTTTTTTTGTTACACAGACAGCATTTCCTGGACCAGGATGGGAACTGGATATGGGATTGCCTCAAATCCTCAGCAAGTTCTGCTGCTCAGAAATTCCACTCTAAACCCAGCAAGGTCTTTTGTCACAGAATATTATTAGTTCCCTCTAAAAGGCCCTGAGAGTAACCAAGTACTTTTGTTTTTTTTAAATCAAAACTTATCTCAAATGTGAGGGAGAAAAGGTGATGGGAGGCTTATTTCTGGTGAGAAGATGCAGACTGACCATAGGATGCTTTTCTCTGGTGCTCTTGTAATATGTGACACATCTGCAGGTCTGAAAAGAAGCCCTCCTCCCGTTATATCTGGCTCAGGATTACTAACATAAGAAACCACTTATTTGCTTCAGGGTGGAGGGCATATCGCATGGATTTCTGACAGCCCCCCTGCAAGCTAAAGCCTTCTGAGAGGGACCCTAAAAAACAGGTTTCATGCAACCAGCACTCTACAAATGGGTGCTTGGGGCACTCACCCAGAGGGAAGGAAGGAAGAGCCAAGGTTTACGTGGTGCAGAAGTGCAGCAAAAGGGGATTCCCATGCAGTAGGTGAGCATCCTACTCAATGGGCTGTGGCATACAGATAGCATCCAGTCCCTGCTTCTCTACCCTATGCACACTTCCAAAGACCTCTGTTACTCTGGCCCCTTTCCCCCCAAATTATCTTTTTGCTTTCCTGTAAAAGAAGTCTTCAAGTCACCCAGGTGAAATGGATTATTAGGGTTGAATGAAATGTTTTATTTGATCTGCTCTTTTTTAAAGCTTTACTGGTTTTCTGAAACTCCCAGCAAACCAAAAAAATCAGGTTATTTCAAGCATGCTTTAAGCATGTGGTTAACTTCTGGTTTCTAAAGGTACTTTCTACAATACTTGGAGGTAAACGCATGCCCAAGTGCTTCACTGAATGAATTCTCCCTGTTCTTCAAACGTGGGGAACAGACAACCATGATAGCACAGTATCGCAGAGGCATGCGAGAGGACCTCTTCTCAGGCTTCAGTTTAGAGCAGCCTTTCAGAGTTTCATTTCTAAACCCAGACAAATCTCTGGAAGTTGTTCTGACACGTATTATAACAATAAATAAATAATCACATGGCATTTTATTATACCACCAGAACTCTCTTTGCATGGGATACCAGTGGATCTGGATGAAGCCAATTCTAATTACAGATAAAAGGTTTGATGCATGAAAAGAAGCTGGTATTTACACCCAATTATCTGAGGGAGGAGAGATAGGGATGTGCTTTCTTTTATCATTTTCATTAAATTTCTTTTGAAATTAAAAGACTCCTTGAGTTTCTGAAGATGCAACAGTCTTTTCAACTTGCCGTCAGTGAGATACAGGTTGTTTTCCGTGATGTGTTGTGTAAGTTCAGACACTGGGATCTCTCCCCCTCCCTCGACTCCAGTAGAGCATTGCATGGTGCTTGTTCACCCAATTGCTTCCTTAACATCCCTTTGCTGAAGTTTAATCCCCTGGATTTGCATTTCATGTCTTTCAGGTCTAAGGCCAGGCACCCTGTATTTGTAAACTGCCTCTGCCTTTGCATCACCTGAAGTAAATCACTTTGAATGAATGAAACCTCCATGCCTTTGGACCCAGTCACAACGGGTCCAGCAGCCTGGGGATTGTTAGGGAGGGGTAACGCCGGCCCATTGCATGTTAACAGAGGGCAGCTAGAGCTATAAATGCCATTTTACCCCAGAGAACCCTCTAAGGGAACAGAGAGAGGGGATGGGAAGCAGCCAGGTGGATGTGTTATCCCAAAGAAAGCAGCTCTCAGGGATGGGGGAGAGCAGGACCTTATCAGCTCCATGTGCTGCTCGCAGTCCGGAAGACCTGGGCTTTGCCACTCTTCTCCCTCCCTCCCTCCCTCCTGGGCCCTCTTAGCCCAGCCTCTTTTCTTGATCTCAGAATAGGTTCCTTACTTTTTCTCTTTGTTTCTCCATCTGCAAATTGAGGATGATGTGCGTAAAGCTCCCTGAAATCCTCTGCAGGGAGGTGCCACAGAAGTGGAAAGTATTAGCTATCAGTATCCTTGTTAATATTCTGCTTGACTCTGAGTGAAGTCACATAATCCTGTGTTTGGGTCATCACTGTTTGTTGCTATGGAAATGTGTGTTATCAGATATTACAAATTCAGTGTCTGAGGACATCTGAGGAGGGGGAAAATCCTTTGTTCGAAGAGACTTGGGCCAGTGGCAGGAAACTTTGCCAGAAAGAAGAGAATTCACCTATTTGTCTTTTGTTCTCTGAAATTTGCTGGAATGAGTCATTACGAGCTCCCTCTGCTCACCCCCCGAAAGCCAGTATCTCTTACTCAATGCAGTATTCCAAAATGACTGCACATGCTGGGTGAATTTCCTGCAGTCATATGTGAATGCATCTGGTAGGATCATTAACACTAGAGCAGAAGACAAATGCAAAGTATGTGCTTGACCATGTGGGTGAACGTGAGCTGCTTAAGAGCGTGCACCGTAATGGAGATGGAAAGTCTTACGAGAGAAGATCAGTATCCCCCCATCTCTTTGGTAAGGGATTAAGGCAGTTGGTCTTGCAGGAGTATTCATAGAGCGTAAGGCCAAAGGGGACAGTTAGGTCACCTAGACTGACCTCCTGCATGTTACAGGTCACGGTATTTCATCCAGGGACCCCTAAGCTGAGCCCTGTAACTTGCGTTGAGGCTACAGTAAAGCTTCCAGACAAACCAAAGAGGAAGATGCTAACAAATCCCTGCCCAGCTTGTTCCAGTGAATAAGCACTCTCGCTGGTAAGGCACAACTGGTAAGGGTAGGTGCAGATTGAACAAAGCTTGCTGCAGCGGGGTCAAACCCAGAGATGGATGTGCTGTCCCAGTGCAGCTTCCAGATCCGAGCTGGTGGGGTTTCATCACCCTGCGCCTCAGTCCATGCTGGCTCCAAACCTCTGCATGAATATGCCTTTTCCCTGGGAATGTGCTTACTCACCAAGTGACCACGCAGTCTTCCTTGAGTGAAACAGAGCAGTTTTTCTGGGCAGCTTGCTGCTCAATTCTACAGTTCTCTATTGCATCTGTGCAAAATCTGACTATATTTTTTAAATCTATAGATGCCCAACACATGTAGGTGTTCACTGTTGGTCCTGTGCATTGACTCTACAGATACAAAAATCCCCTTCTGGTATATATTCAGCATCGTTCTGATTTCTAGACCTTACTGTCAGGTTCCCTGCACAAAGGCTGCTGTAAGAGAAAACATAGTTCAGGTTTTGATAATGTCTCTATTTGAGGTATTTCATGGCCACGCTCTTATCTCATGCTTAAAGATGAAACACAAGCCACACCTTTATTTCCCTTTGGATCTCTGTATTATTGAGTGCATTCCTCATCCTTTACCAGTTTCTCATTGGGATTTTCCTCCCTGTTTCACAGAAAGCTGATTTCAGACTGAAAGCGGAGAGAAAGGTGCCTAAGAACAAGCTGGCCAGCTTGAGTTTTCTTAATTAAGGTCTTTATTTTCAGCTATTCAGGCAGGTTGTAAAAGCTCGGTAATACTTGGGGGGATGCAGCTACTGGCAGGCAGGGCTGATAAGAACTGTTGCCTGAACACCATGCATATACTATTTTTAGCAGGCAAACACCTGCACCCAGCACTAACAGAAGGCTCTTGCAGTGAGAAATGGCCAACTCATGAAAACACGTATGTGTGTTTTTATGTATGTATATATGTGTGCATGTGTATATATACACATGTATGTGTACATATACATATATGCATATATATTTGTCAAGATTTTTTTTCTGTGACAAATATTTAATCCATTTAAACTAATTTTTCCATATTTAATGGAAAGTTCTAGCGAAAGGCTTTACTCTTCCTAAAGGAAGGAATATATGTTGTAGGGTAATTGTATATTGTGCTCTATAAATTTCCTGTCTGCTAAGAAAGATGATACAGCTTTTATTTTGTACAAGTTTCAGGTTTACAACTCAGACAGTAAAGATCAGGCTGGGAATCTGAACAGCGGCTTACTATTCCTGCAGCTCTACTACCATGGTGATTTTTGCCATCAGAACTAAAACCACCAGTGACGGGGCTGAATCATGAAACGAGACAGGATATACTTTGCTTTTCCATCCAAATCAGCAGAACCTGCAAAGCTCTTGGTACTTGTAATTAATATCAACACTCTCTAAGTCACATTTAAAAATCAAGAAGACATCCAGAACTGCCTAAGGTGTTGCTCATCAGGAGCAGAAATGGTGAATTTAGATCCTGTTTGTAAGAAGCCATTTTTGGATACTTTCCATTGCCAGCTCCATGCTATTACAAATTACTCCAGTGCCTGGGACTTTGTCATCTCCTCTCACAGACTGCCAGTATTCAGAACAGGTATTGCAGACACTCTTAGGAAAAATGCTGGTGTGAAAAAACAGTATCTGTTCTCCTCTGTGTAATGGGAGAATGCAGGTGATACATGTTTTCCAGCTTGACAAGTCTTCACGGACCTTAGCTCTTCTCTTTGCTGAAGCACAGACCACAATTCTGACCTTGCAGTATGGTTTAGCAAGAATTATACAGACTTAATTGTTAGGGCTGTTGCAGGTAAAAACCCCAAATAGACATATAATAACACACAACAGAGTGCCATATAATTTTAGAAATATTTAATACAGCCAAATTCTGTACGTGATAGCCACAATACATGCCACTCCTTACTAAAACTCTACTTTAAAAAAAAGTTACAATTTTGTAGCTTCGTTTCATGCAGTTTTGCTAGTCAGGATTTGCAAGTGTGTTTGTATCATTCTTTTTCCCTCCAGGTCAACTTTTGATCATTTTGGCCACTTGCAACAAGCATTTGGCAGAAAAGGAGGGCTTTCAGATATGCTACACTCCTAATATTTTTGTGAATACTTGTCTCTGCTTTAAGGAGAAAGAAATCTCATTAGCTTGCAGGGAAAAGCTGCAAAATGACCTCAACCACAACAGGCACAAAGGGTGTCTACAGATGTTTTAGCGGCCCAGCCACAGCCACATCTCATGTTTTATTAGACACCAGAGTCTCCAGTCACAAGACACGCAGCCCTGGGCAGCTCGGCTCTGCCTCTTTGGCTGTTCTTGGAGCTACTTGTTTTAAAGCCTCGCTGGGCACACATCAGATGCCAACATGAGAAACTCAGCCCACAGCCCACAATTTACGAACCACATCAGCAAGACACACTTCTTCACTTACACATCCTTTTGCTGAACTCCAGCCAGTCTGAACCAAACACAGCGCTTCTGCAGATCAGTCCTGACGCTGCTGAGCTTTAGCATCAGTTCGCTCCCACCTCAATTTCTGCAAACCCCTTGATGACAGTGAGTGCCAGGGACTGAGCAGAGAAAACCAAGGGATTGCCACTCATTGGAGAGCAAAGACCTTGGATGCTGCCAGCTGCACTGTAGGCTGTTACTAAATGCTGCGCTGCCCTTGGGTAAGGAGTTTACTCAGTCAGTAGTTGATTAGGGCATGTCTAGGGTACATTCAAAGGGATATACGTGTTAGGACCCAAAAACAGACACAGTTTTTAGTCCTGGGCTGGGCTGGGCAGGAAACATTTGGGTCTGGTTTAGCAGAACTGACTAGTAAAACCTGTACCCAGAATGCACCATTCCCTGACCCCTTTTTTGGGAGCTGTTCCGTGTGGCTGCAGCATAGCAGACCTCTTCTCCTGCCCCAGGACCCTAGAAATCCTGCCCTGGAATTGCCCCATGGCTAGCTGCCATTGCCCTGGGGACTACGTACCCCAATATTTGCTGGCTTGGCTTCTCCATGCAGTGGAGGAGATGCCTCTGGCACATGCTGGTGACCTGCCCCACATACTGCTGGATGTTTCTAGCCTGCTTCTGACTGCGTGACTTTGGTCTGCTCTCTGCTTGTGTTACAGGCACGTGGATATTTTCCAGCAAAAAATATATGCCCCTTCCCTGCTCTTGTGCTCCCTTTCATCGGATTTAAATGGTGCCAGGTAAAGCTTAAGGGTTTTAACTGAGCAAAACAAAATCGATGGTGAAATGAAGCCATGGGTATACAAGGTAAGACCGATTGCGTGTTTGCTACAGATACCTGAGGGCAAAGTTCTGTTTTTTTATTCACCTTGGCTGCTCCAGGATGCCTCTCAGCTCACACACATTTCAGCCTGGGCCTTTACTGCAGCACTGAATGATGACTGTCAGTCACTAGTGACATCTTCCATCTCTCCTAGTCCACTTGGTTTTTACCCTCCAGTTCCAGCCACCATTTCCTGCCTTATTTTCCACTTGGAAGCAGTTCTCCACCTCCCCCAGCCATGTCTGCCCAACGTGTCCCTGCTCCTTCCACTCCCTCCAGCTCAAAACCTCAGCACTTTCTCCCACATCTCACAAAAGCTGCGTCCTCCTCTCCGTAGGGACAAGCTGTAGGGACAAGCTCCTTTCCCAGCCCTCTCCTCCGCGTCTGCATCAGCAGCGCACTTTCCGAGCCTCTTCCTTCCATGCTCTTTTCTTAGGCTGG
>NW_008824031.1:437601-444953 GCF_000699105.1 Pygoscelis adeliae
CCGCCCCGCCCTGTCCCCCCCCCCCCCGCCACCTCCTCTCCTCCCCGGGAAAAACCAGCGCTCTCCCTGCCTCCAGCCCTGGAACGCCAACTTCCTCCTCCGCAAGCAGCCGCAGCAGCTTCCTCTGACTGCGGCTGTCCCAGACACTCTGGCTCCGCGGCACACCCTCCACGTGCACAAAAACACTACACCAGGGCTTTGCTTTCTTCTTCAAAAATTCAGCTCAGCTTGAGCAGCTGCACCATTGAGGAAACACCTGTAATGCATGCTGGCCACCGTGCCACCACCAGCACAGACACCCCAACCGGCTCTGCCAGCCATCATGACCCACCACTGCAGGTGCCACTGGGGACTGCGGCATTTGCTCATGTCCTTATGCATCTGTGTGTCCTGTAGGACCATCTCTCCCAGGGGAGCCCTGTTTGCTCAGCTGCCCTCCCAGGTGTTGTGACTCACCCTCCTGCACCGTCAGCTTGTGTAATGGAGGGCGAATCCCTCCCTGCGAGCTGCTCCTGTTGGAGCTTGCTTGAAGGTAGGTTGCTCTGCATGTGCAGCCACCCTGGACAAAGCTGTCAGGGATGGAGACGGGACCTGGCCATCCCCATGCAACCTTGCCATTGCCACACAGTGGTGGGGCTGCTAACACGAGTGAAGCCTGGATCATCCCTTGCGGCCTGTGCCTGCTCTCTGCAGATGCCCACATGATTGCTGGCGAATGGATAACCCAGCTCTTAGCACAGTTCTTGCCTTTGGTGCTGCCAGCCCTCAGCCAGCTGTCTGCTTTCAGGTCTCATGAACTCAGCAGGCTTGGAACAAGCTGCAACTCAGCAGACACATCCAAAGAAAATCCAGATGTTGCAGGAAATGCTGTCAGGCTGGGTCAACCTAGGACTAATTCATTGCTAGCAGGGGCCACGGAGCTGCTGGCCTCCAGCCTCCCAAATAGAAAGCTACTTTTAATTTCCTGGTGGCTTGTGGCCACTAGAACCACCATGATCTCCCATTCCCAGATGTTGAAGTCTGAGTGTCATTGGCCAAGCCCAGTTCTAACTTAATTTTCTGCTGCGATTTAAACCAGAGAGGTTTTGTTGATTTCCTCCTTTCTAGGCAATGGTTGTGTAACACTCCTGGCTTGAGATAGCTGCTGTGTTCCAGTCCAAAGCAGCTGTGTTGCAGTGGCAGATTTTGATGATCCATATTACTTAGATATAGTGTTTGTCATCTGTCTGAACACCCTTCAGTCTGGGGGGAACTCTATGATGATAATGACTTAAATGCCTTGACCTCATTTGGGAATTTTACTGGGGAACACGTGCAGAACTTGGCTAACAAGGGGTAGGGATAGTCAGCCTGTTCTTTACGTTTCTGTTCGCTTAAACTACTTATGCTCTGACAAATGCTATCTGGAAAGCCTGGCACAGCTGCAAGCTCTCCAACTCAAGTAAACCCTGGGTCTACCTACAGGATGGGAGACTGCTTTGGGAAACGGTGCCAATGACATCAAGAGGTGCGCTCCATGCAGTGGGGTGACAAGAAAAGTCTAGTTCTTTCACAGAGGGATGGAAGGTGGACTGTCGTGCAATCAGGAAAGCAATCTTGCATCTGTTACAAGAATGGCTTGTGACAGGGCAGCAAGAGGACATGAAGATACTGGAGGGTGTAAAGGAGGGTCAGTGAAGTGAAGCTGCAGCTGGAAAATGAGCTTTGTGGATTGCTTTCTGCCTGTCAGACAGCAGGTTGAGAAGTGATTTAATCACTGCGGGTGGGTGATTCCACCTAGAAGAGATCTGACAGAGGGGAACTGGAGGGGCTTTTCAGTCTTGCTAGTGAAGGTGCAGCAAGATCGAACAACATGAAGCCTGGCAAACCCAGCCTTGTGGTAAGGAGTCCACTGACATCTCACCTTTCCACTTTGTTGTAGCAAGAAAGGATGTTTTCCTGCATGATGTGCTTTGATCCAGCTACCGGGAATACTCCTCAGTGAAGTGAGTATGTACAATAGGGCAAGATTGCATGGTGTGGGCGGTACTCTTCCCTCTGAATCCAACTCCTGTTCTCCCTCTTCTTGGACGTTATGGAGAAGGCAGCCAGCTGCAATTGTCCTCAATGTGGTTATCACATACGTGACTCTGTCTTCAGAATATGACAGCTCGTGGCTCCTGCAGGAGTAGATGCATTCTAAGAGTATATTTTTTGTTCATTTACCACCTTCCTCTGAAGGCTCAGGATGCTTCCAGTTCCCAATACGACAGCAAAAGGGACAGACCTGCAGATTGAAGTGTTCCTGAAAATACTCTTCTGTCTGGCTGATATCTGGCTGATTGGCCTTGATGGCATACCTCACATGCTCTAAGAGGGTGCACATAGATTGGCTTCTCCAGATACAGAGAGAAGCAGTAGGAAATGGGCGTACGTCTGCAGAGGTTTGGGTGATTCAGCTGGGAGTTCCCAGAAGCAGCCAGTGAAAGGATGCAGCACTTACTGGAAATGCTCAGGTGTCATTCCCCACACAGAGCATTAGTGCAGGTCGAGGTGGCAGGTCGCACTCAGTCACACTCACCAAACCAGGGTACAGAGAGACACGATTGGTTTTAGCATTCTCTCTTGTGGACTTGGTTTGAGCAACCTGTCCCCCAGGGGAGTTGGACTTCGTGGCATGTGTGGAAGGCAAGCAGGGGCCTTTGCCAGCAGCTGAGGGCTAAGGGGAAAAGTGTCTGGCAAAGGAAATAGAATAGAATAGAATAGTTGGAAGGGACCTACAATGATCATCTAGTCCAACTGCCTGACCACTTCAGGACTGACCAAAAGTTAAAGCATGTTATTAAGGGCATTGTCCACATGCCTCTTAAACACTGACAGGCTTGGGCCATCGACCACCTCCCCAGGAAGCCTGTTCCAGTGTTTGACCACCCTCTTGGTAAGGAAATGTTTCCTAGTGTCAAGTCTGAACCTCCCCTGGTGCAACTTTGAACCATTCTGTCGTATCCTATCACTGGATACCGGGGAGAAGAGATCAGCACCTCCCTCTCCACTTCCCCTCCTCAGGAGGCTGTAGAGAGCAATGAGGTCACCCCTCAGCCTCCTTTTCTCCAAACTAGACAAGCCCTAAGTCCTTAGCTGCTCCTCACAGGAAACGCCTTCTAGGCCTTTCACCAGCTTTGTTGCCCTCCTCTGGACGCATCCAAGGACCTTCACATCCTTCTTAAATTGTGGGGTCCAGAACTGCACACAGTATTCAAAGTGAGGCTGCACCAATGCTAAATACAGCAGGATAATCACCTCTATTGATTGATGAATTGCTTGTTGGGGAGAGGCTAAGGTCCTGCCATTCCCTCACTCTTGTAAGATGAGGACACTACAGAGGGGCATCATCTCTGAAAGATCTGGTGGGAATGTGTGTTTACATACACACATGACAGCAAATCCCCTTCTGAGACTTTATGGTATGTAACAGCAAGAAAAGGCCATATAAATGAGGAACACAAAAGAATTTATTGCCTAGGACTCCTAGATTTACTGCCTGATAATTGATTTTCTTACAAGCTATTTATAGTATTCAAATGGCACGCACAAGTTTTTGTGTGCATCAAGTCTTTAATTAAGAAATTACTTATGTTCATTTTACATGTTGTCTGGGAACAATTAACAGTTGCTAATGAGGATGTTCTACACTAACACTCTGAACTTTTATTCAGTATAACACTGGCAAATGCTGGCCAGAAGTGTTGTGGACCATGCTTGAGCAATAAGTGGAAGTATAACAAGAAAAGTGGTGCAACAGTTGTACATGGAAGTGTTGTCACATCCCCTTTTGACTCTAACTTGCTGAGGGTCAAAGTGATTACTCTGTTTGAGGTTCAAAACTGTTTTTTCCTCAGATCAGAGAGCAAGGACGTGGATTCTTTTTGCCTTCCTCTACAGTAGTGGGTTGCTGGTTGCCTGCTGGTATCATGGAGGCACAGCTCACCCAAGCCCTTGTCTGCCACTGACGAGGCATCAGACAACAGCAGGATCAGTCTATCCCATTCCGAGACTTTTGCCCGAAACCCTATAGTCTTGAGAGGACCAAGTTATTTTGTCTAACCAAGTCACCGGACCCAGTACTCGGATGAAATCTGATGGTCTGTGATTGCCAAGCCAGGTAAGACAAACTAATGGCCCCTTCTGACTTACAGCTGCATCACATGTTGGGTCCGTGTTGCTGTGTGTGCTCAGTGCCCCATGGGGCCTGGAGCATGTTCACTTTTGGGGTGTGTGGAGGAGCACCCGGGGCTGGGCCACTCGGAGGTGGCACAGCCAAGGAGACAGGTCCCTGCTGGGGAGGCTGTGGGAAGGCTCATCAGGAGAGGAAGGTGCTGGGTGCAGCTGGAGTGAGTGCCCCGATGCGCCTCCAGGAGGGCTCCCGAGAGCCTGAGGATGCTGTGCTTTGAAATCTCACCCGAGGCTTCCCCTGGGCGAGCGTGACTGGGTTTCAGAGCTGTTCTCAAACTGCTCGAGCGCTCACATATCTGCAGGG
Source organism: Pygoscelis adeliae (assembly GCF_000699105.1). NCBI lineage: Eukaryota > Metazoa > Chordata > Aves > Sphenisciformes > Spheniscidae > Pygoscelis > Pygoscelis adeliae. The sequence goes on from NW_008824031.1 coordinate 442,118, forward strand.
TGTGCGATGTACTCTCTCCATGTCTAATTCCTACCAGTGTCTGCAGCGTTTTTTACGCATTTCCTTTTCTCAATGCTGCCTCTCCCTTCTGTCTCCCGCTGCAACCATGGACCTGTCCCCACCGCCTGGCTCCTACAATGGGCTCCAGCTGAGCTGGTTTGGGAGGGGAAGCAGACCCCCAGGGGCAGCTCTGGATGTTCGGTATCTCCCTCCTCAGACATTAGCATGACTGCTGATGTGTATCGCTCGCAGAGCACTGCTCACAAGGGAAACTTCTCACATGTTCTCCTTGGCTCCTCTTTATTCCCAGTCACAGCAATTACCCGACTGCTTTTTGGCCTTCGTTTGTCCTAAGCTGTTGTGCCTCAAGTGAGCTCTTATTAGCACTTCCTTCTCTGAAAAGGAGTGACTGCAAAATAAGCCAAGGGTCATTTCCCTTCCCTTGAGACCAGGAGACGTCCTGGCTTTTAAATCAGGCTCCATAAATTTTAAGCCTTAGCATCTCATGTGTTTTGCCTAGAGAGGGGTGGAGGTTCCCCCGGAGAGAGTGAGGAAAAGAAACTCTTTCTGATATGACAGTGCATTGCTTGGGCAAGTGTTTTTAAGGCATCTGAGACAAATGACAGCACAGAGCAGTGAAAAAGCAATCATTAATACATACAAACTGTGTGAAATCATTCAGAAGAAGAAGTGGAAGAAGGAAGTGATCATTTTCTATTTCTTGCATGATCTTTACTTGCATATCATCCTGGAGGGTTGGGCATCAGCAGGTGGAGTTGCTAAACAGCAGCCAGCAAAAAGTGCTGCTGGTAAATAACATGCTGTTATTGAAAATCAACTAGAATAGACCATGCTATGTGTGATGAATGTAAATTTTTAGACTGCAATACTCCTGATATCTGCAATGCTCACTATACACTTGGAAACAAGGATTTGGTCTCATGTCAGAAGCCTGAAACTTCTACAGGTCCGTAGAAATCCCAAATTTCCCAGCACATAAACGGCCTTCTCAGCACTACCCATGGGTTTCTCTAACCCATGCTGATTCTCTCTGCAAGGGATTCCAGCAGGAAAAGCTGTCGGAGAACAAGGTGTCCCCTAACAAGTGATATCAGGAGTATGTGTTAGTGGGGTGATGCAACAGGGAGGACAAGAGCTGCAATGGCTGGCTGCTTTCAGTGGTAAACGTGATATTTGTACCTCAACATGTTCTGGTCCTTTGACGGAGTATTCCTCTAATGCCTGTATTTACACCCTGAGAGCAGAAACAAGGCTGCATCAAGGTGTTCCTCTCTGCCCCTTCCCTTTCAGGATGAAGGTCAGTACTGGTAGCCGGAGGTATTCACCCCTGGGGTGAACACCCTCACTGAGGCAGCACACCTGGCCCAGAAACAGAGGTCAAGTCCCAGGCTCAGCACTGTTTCTTGGTTAAAGTCAATAGGTTCCCCATGTTCCTTCACTAACAAGCCCCACGGATGCTAGTACTCGCTTTGCTTTTTCCCATCAAGCCAGTGCCTTCTCTTGGGCCTCAGTTTTAATTTCTTTTCTACAGACACAATGGTGGTGGTGTTGTAAGTTGCATATTCAGGAGGGCTCATGGCCCAAAGAAATCCAACTTTTCTAAACCCATGAGCTGCTTAGTGAGATTTTCACACAGCCCAGAGCTGCAATACAACCCACCTCCCCCAGAGAAGCAGCTCATGGGTGGAAGACAAGTGTGTGTCAAAGGCTCTTTCACTCCATCCGAGGAGTAGACATCCTGCAAGACCGTGGCAGGACAGTAGCCTGATGGTTTCACCCTCAGATAGGGATTAGACCACCAACACCCCATCCACCAGAGCAACCCACAAGGTGTGTACGTGGGATGGTCCTAGCATAGGAGCCACACCTGAACACAAGCTGTGTGTGGCATACAAGCCCACTTCTGCCTGAAAATCTAAGCATTGCTCAGGGTGGGGAGCAACCCATGTACGCAGGAAACCTGTTGTCATCTTCTCTGGCAACTGACAGGGCTATGGGTGAGGGTGTGCCACAGAGAGAGGGAGAAGGCAGGGAATCAGAAGAATATTATTTCTTGATTTCTATGCTGCAATTAAGAAAGGGTTCTGTTTTTCATTTTCACGTGCCTCAACTTCCACCAGCTGCATGCACCCACCCACAGCATGTGTGCCATGTTTTTATTACAGCTGTAGCCTCAGGTAGCATGGAATCGGGGCCAAGCATACATTAGTAAAATTAGAAGAAATATCATCTGACGGGTCTGGACGGTGCTGTGGGCAGAGCATATTTGGCAAGACTCTGCTTCCTTCGCAATCCAGCCCAGAGACATTCCCTGATCCTATCTGAACAGGGACTGAACTTGCAAAACGAGTCCCAGCTTGTGAGCTGTGAGTCAGGGATGTCTTAAACACTGCCTCAGCACCCAACACCAACAAGCTCTTTTTATCTTGTTCATCCCGCTTAAATAAATGCAGCAAGCCCTCATGTTAATAGAGCAGCCTTGAGGGCTGCAAGGCATAGGTCTGTTTTTTTCACACCCTCCAGCATTTGTCCCTTTGTATTTGGCCATTTTTGACCCATTATTCTCCTCTTCTCTGGCTCAGCTAATGGGACTTTCGACTGCACTGCTCACAGAGTGGTTTGAAACCTGCATCTGCTCCATATGGCCATGTTCATGTTCCTCACTGGTGAGCCATGAGGTTATTCTCACTTCGATGGGTTTCTCTATGTAGCAGCCTTTGAAGGATGTGTGCCTGTGCTTAAAATCAAGTATACTTTCCAACTTCTTTCGACTACCATTCTGTAAAAGAGAGCCTTCTTCACAACTCGAGAGATT
>NW_008824031.1:445012-454141 GCF_000699105.1 Pygoscelis adeliae
CCTAATTAGAAATGTTGCATTTTGGGAACCATTTGCTGAAAAATGGTGATGAAAAACATCAGATCAGAGGAAGACAGGACTTATACTGACCTCTTCCAGAAAATCCCACCTGGCAATGCTTTGGCAATGGCTTGACCTATCCTTGCCCAAGTTTCTGGAGCTTGGTGAGAAATGCAGTAAGCAATAATGACTGCAAAGCTGCATTTACCTTGTTACTAGAATTTGGAAAGAGAAAACACTATTCACCCGTGAAGCAAAGGAATTTAAGGCAGAAGTTTGTAGTGACAGAGTAGAAAGCAGTGTTTTGTTCAAATATAGAGACAAAAGGCTGATACGAAGGGACTACAGGGGATGTGTCTGATGCTTTCATAGTCTTTATTTATCTTACTTCAAAAATGGGCAAAAGTCACAGAGAATAAATGAGTCCTGGATGGTAATAAACAAATTGCAGTACTATATGGGAGAGAGAAGGTCATGCTCCTGTGTACCACGGATGTACCAAGTTATACCATACTTTCATGTACCAAGAAAGACACATTCAAATCTAAATTTCTAAGAAGGGAAGAGAAGGATCAGAGCGGAAGAGAAAATAAAGGCAGCTTGAAACTGGTTTTTATCTTAAATATATGTTGCTCCTCTTCCACAATACAGTGCAATGCCCCTTTCATGCCCCTTTTCTCATATTCCTTTTGTTTTGCAGTATCAGTCATTGCTCTTTACATGTCAGTACTGCCCACTATCAGCACAATGCACATTCCTTCAACAAACACCACCATTCCCCTCTCATGGGCTTAGGATGAATTATTTCAGAGATATCATTCAAGGACCTTAAATATATTGGCTTTAGAGCTATTTTTGCTCACAAGTGCTCGAGCCAGACCTTTGATGTTTCATTTGGGTTCAGGGCAAAGTAGAGAACACATTAAAATAAGCAAGAGCTGGTGGTTTTGTTCTAAGTGTTACCAGAAGCCAGGGTGAGACCCAGAAGAGGAAGGGAAGGGGATTGCCAAAGATTTCCATTGGGTACTTACTCTCTCCAGGGTTTGTAAACCTGTCCCGTAACACTCTTAATCCCTCCTCCTGCAGGGGAGTACAATATCACTGAAATCTTCACGATCTCCTACAAACAGAGGTTTTTAATGCAACCCTTTGTTTATTGTCTCTGCAATTCTTTCATTTTTCAGGAGAAAAAAGGGGTCAGTTCTTCTCTGGAGTCTGAAGGCTCAGGGAAGTTGTCCAGCGTCCCATGCAGCATTTCAACAGGCATGGACTAGTCCATATCCAGACACTGCCTCGCTGGACGTGGCAAGGAAATGGAGTGCTAGACACCATGGCATGACAATTTTCCAAAGTCAGGGTGAAGGGAAGGCAACCACAACTACCGAGCTTGAAGTCAATGTGTGTATGGCACTGAAAGCAGCCTCTGGAGAGGCCTGAAGGACATCCGAGCTGTCTGCTGCCCAAGGGTCCCCTCACTAATGTTGTGCACAGGGCCTGGGGGCTGCCCATGTCTTTGCCAGGACCCTAAATGTTGGGGCTAAGAGGTATGTGGGGCTCGTGTGCCCCTCCATGGTACTCTATGGCTATGCTCAGGGCATGTGCAATGGAGGAGGGAGGCAAGCTGGTCCTGAGAGCAGCCTTGGGAATACCCTTAGCCAACAGTATTAGTGTCATCAAAGGTGGCAGGGTTCAGGAGGCTGAACTGATCTGCTCCTGCCTCCCCACCCATGCAAGAGCTGAGGAAAGTCAGAAGTGCAGAGCAGCTCCAGCATAGTCTTTTTGGCAAGTCTGACCTGAGATAAGACAGAAGCTTCCTTATCTAGTGCCACCTAAAAGCGAGAAGTAAGGAGACTGTCCCCTTCCATCCTCAGTGGATTGTACAGGGAATGATTCACATCTAAACTGAAACCATCCTGGGAGCATGCCCTGATAGATGTGCTGCCTACTTTCCATTTCATCTAACGAATTTTAGTTACTTTTTACTACATCTTTCAGCATGTGGGTAGACCCATCATTGTCTGTAGCTATTTCAAGGAGACGATGTATTAGAGGTAGCCTGGTGTAAACCTGTTGTGTCTAACATGCATATGTAGAAAGGAGAATATTTTTTTTTTTTTTAAAGGAAAAGGAAATCCTATAGAAGTCATTTTAAAGGAAAAATATTCTGGGAAGAATATGGGATAATAGGAAGAAAAGGTTGGAGAAAAATGAAAGCAAGTCACATATAAGTAAGCAGGGGAAATGCACAGTACAGCAAGATGGTGTTGATGCTAAAATGGGAGGAGTTTTGAATGTTATTGAACAGAGAAATTACCCTGTGGCACCTACAGAGATTAGCAATGTGGCCAGGAAATAACATAATGAAACTGGAACAATATAGGCTACCAGCACTCAGGAAAAAATATCCCCAAAGGACACTCAGAAGCAGCCACGTAAGGAAAGGCTGGCAGGTGATATAGGAGGACAATCTACATGTAACTTTTGGCAGCCAGCTTGCATTGCAAAAGACCAATGCCATTCTGAGTGGGCATCACACTAACCGGCCTGGCTTAGATACAGCTGGAAGGTTGCTGTTCATTTCTTGGCATCCCAATGCAAAACACCGTAAAATCAGAGGCCTCAAAGAAGAGTAGAGACATGATCAGATCATTTGGTGTGGGTTCGATTTATGAAGATTAAGTGATGCTTAGATATAAGCTGGCAAAGAGATAAGAAAATAGCAGACATGAGTCTACAAGTATCTGAAGGATGTAGGCAGGGTCACATAAATGTGCTTGGAGAGAGAGAAAATAGGATGTGATAGGAAGAAGGGAAAATTCCCTACCAGTATCGAGTAGACGAGACTTGGATATAGGGTCTTAGACTAGGAGAAAATTCTCTTGCATGGGACCTTTCAAATAGCAAAAAATGTTCTGTAGATGCAGCCTTGCTTGGATAGGGTAAAAGATAACAGTTGCAGCTCAGACTTTTAAGACTCAATGCTTCTTGATGAAACATGAATTTTAACAGTGAGTTCATTTCTGCCATGGATACAATGAGCTGAAAAAATCATCATCTATTTCAGTTTTCTAAATTTCCTTTAAAACATGATGTGCAATGAGCAATCAAAGGAAAGCCAAGAAGCTGAGAGCTAAAAGTTAGCAAAATCATTAAAGAAACAGCAAAGAAATATTAAGAGCACAATGCATTCAAATTGGCACAGAGGGCCAGATGGTGCATACCCGAGGGTATTAAAGGAATTAGCTGAAAAACTCTTAGGCCCATTATCCATTATATTCAAGTGCTCCTGAAGAACTGAGCAAGCCCTGATGACTGGCAGAGGGAAAACATCACACTTCTTTTCCAAAAGGGGAATTACAGATCAATTAACTTAACATCCTTTCCAGGTGAAACTTGGTCTCTAATAATCAGAAACTATTAGTAGACGTTCTGCGGGAAGAAAAAAACAGAAATGTGTTACACACAAAGACAGGTCACATTGAGAAAAGTGGTTGCATCCAAGTGATAGACTCTACAACCAAATTATACTTACAGTGTTGATGGGAGGAGGAAAACCACAGGGTGTGTGTGTTGGGTGGGGAGTGTGAAGAATAAGCAGCTGCTTATCCATCATGTGGGATGGAGTGTACACCATAGTGGGCCGTGCTGGTGGGAGGAGAAAGGGGATACAGTCCCTTGAGTCACTCAGTAAGTTTGCCCTTAAGGGTTTCACTCATTGACAAGACAACTGGTTGTACAGAGAGCTCTCCTGCAGAAAGCTCCTTGATTTCAGTAAGTTATTTTATTCAGTTTCTTCAGAGATAATATTCCTGTAGATCCTGATCCATCCTTAAAGGATTCCATGCAGACACAGCTGACTTTAACAGTGGTTGGACTGGGCCCAAAGCAGAACAAGAAAGATGTAGGGTCATGACGGAGAATAACAATGAAAGAGATTAAAATCTGCCCCTACAATAGAAAGTGGAGTATGCTTGTAAATATTGCCACGTTCAGTTGGGCTCCTCAGGGACTCTTGCTGTGTTGGACATTATATTCATCTACAGTAGCATCGACGAAGGAGAAGAAAAATACATCAATCAAATTCAAAGTTGACACCCAGCTGGAGTGTGAATTGCAAATCATTTATTAGAAGCGCCATCCTAAAAGGATTTCAATAAATGAAGAGTGGGACTTAATGGGAATAGCAAGAAACTGAACAAACCTAAGTGCAGAAACATCCACAGGGTAACAATGCTCACTGAAGAGAGGTCAAAATAGTAAGCCACAGGCTGTGGAGAGCGGTAATCCAGAAAAGACCTTTGGATGCAAATGTTGATAGAAAACTACAACTGATAATGCATTAAAAAACCCCAGATCAATCCACTTTTGAAGTGCTAATAGGAATACCACTTGGAGCAGGGCCTACTGAAAAGAGTGCAGGCAAACAGGTAATGTTATAGATTAACTGGTATAGACAAGAGGGTGGCAGGAATGACCTATTTACTAGGAAGATCAAAGGAAATAAACACATACATAGCCTGGAAAAAAAGGGAGGCAGCAAGGCATAGTCTGATATAGAGACAAACCTTACCATGAAAGAATGCTGCTGAGTGAGTGGGAGGGAGAACCAGGGCTCATCAGTTAGCAATGGTGGGGCTACACACACAGGGCCACACTCAGGCTGGGAAAGGGGATAATGATCTGATGACTTGACAAGATCTCCAGCAGGATTAGCTTGGAAAGGTCTTCATTGTCCAGAAGAATAGGGTTTAAAACCATCATACGCACTGGTCCTGTGTTTGGTTCTCCACCTACATGGAGTCACCAGTTGGCTGCCTCTGAGTTCACAGTATGTTTACAGACAAATTTTCAGCAGTGTTCCTTGGGCCAGTAGATGTGAAAATGGAAGCAAAATCAACAGAGCTTGAATACTGGGGGGAAAGTGTTATGGCAAGTGGAAGGCAAGTCACTGCAGAAGGGGTGGAAAATCTCAGCTGCATGGGGTTAGACCACTCCATGTGTGTGGAGCCAGGGATGGGCAAGGCAAACGTATGGTAGGTAAAGAAAAAGACACGAATTATCACATGGAGAAGCCCAGTCCCAGCACGAGGATTGCAGATGTCCTTTGCAGTGGTGCTATTTGTTCCCCTTTCTTGGAGACCAATTAATGTGGGCCAGAGGAGAGATAAATCTCACTTCCTTCTTGATATCCCTGTGGCACTACCATGGTTCTCCGATGTGGGAACTGGGAGAAAGCTACGCTATGCTGCCATACCTCAAGGACTTAACTCCTGCTAGCTAACAACCACAGCTAGACTTTCACCACAGGCAGGAGATTAATGCTACACTTGAATCCTAGTTTTGTCCATCACCTCTCAGTGTCTCTGCTTCCTCTGTGGGCAACACCACCCAATCTGGGAAAAGATGAGAGGACCTATTGGGAATTTCAGTGGTCACCTTACAAAACTGCTGGACCACTTGTTCCACCAGCGCCCCCATTTCTTTGTGTTGGCTGCCCACCGACTTCTGGTTGGGATTCACCATGCAAGTTGTGATCCAGAAACCTCAAAATGTGCATGGCCAGCTAGCCAATTCTTCATTTTCACACACATCATCTCTGAGCCTTTATTAACATGGGGCTTTCAGGAGCCTACGGCAGGATGTGTCTGCAGCAGGCCCTCTGCTCTTGAATTTGCACCCAGTAGAGACACTCCTCATTCTTATCTGATCTTCACCAGAAGTAGCAGCTCTTCACCTCTCTGCTCAGGCAGTGTTGCTCACAGTAGGCTAAGGAATTCCTGGCAATTCTTCTCGGTGGAAAGGCTTTTGCTATACGTAAGCGATATGAAATCCGCCTACATGTTTGGGAAGGTGACAGCTCGTTGTAATCATACAGCATCACTCGAGTGCCTGTAACAGCGACTGTAGCAACACTAACGGAAGCTCTGAAGGAAGGGAATGAGAAATTCACTCCCACCACTTGACTCATGTGGGTTGCTGCTTAGATACAGGTTGAAGCAGCCGCTGAAGTCATGGGTGTCTGTGGGCTGCCGAGTTTCTAACTTGCTGTTTTATAGGGCTCTGCCTATCAAAATATTTGGGATCTGCTCATCTCTGGTTACGGTGCCGGTTTCAGAAGCATGTTTTGGCTGCACAGAAGCCATAGTAAGGCACCATCTTGCTCAAATGCTGGCTGAGTTAGCTGCATTTTGAGCATGGTTATCAGGGAAAGGCCATGCATGTACAGTAACTTCGAGCTGTTGAAAATAGTTTTTAAGGGGCATCCCAAGGCTCCAGGGCTGCTATTCTGACTGGACAATGTGGTGCTTAAATAAGTATTGTTTCAGAGAAACAATCACAAAGGGAATATGCAGATATGTGAACAATTGTTGGATTTGGAACCAGTAATCAAGGACCCAAAATTAATATTATATTTTCAAAGGGAATGTTACATTGTCTGATCTTCAAATTGCATGCCACTTTGGTGTTACTAAATGAGAGTAAGTGCAGGCTCGTGGTTGAGACGGTGGGACAAGTAGTCCAGGGTCAGTTCTTAGTTCCAGCCCAGACTTCCTGAACCCAAGTTACTTAATCCTCCTACCCATATGTCCAACAGTTCCCTATCAGGAGATAAGGATAATAATACCTTTCTCCATGCTTCTTCCATTTCATCTATTAAATAATGGGGGGAGATGGAGAGAAGATTTAATATAAAGATGCACAACCCCCTGCACAGTGGAACACCTCATCTTGATTGAGGACATATACATTATTGTTATTTATATTAATTTCAGCTGCCCAACCATAATCTTTTATACAAAGGAAGACTATTACAGAAAACAACTGTTACAGAGCACGGCTAACTAGATATTACATGGGTCTCTCTCTCTCTGGTTTAAAGAGGCATATATATGTCTAGGTGTGGGCAATGCATTAGAGGCTGAGTGGTTTACAAAGAAGCCAAGTCTCGTGATGGAGAGTTTAGTGTGATTGAAAGGCTGAAGACTAACTCTTCATTTTCATGGAATGGCTCCCAAAACTAGCTATTATGCACTATATGTCTACACCATGAAAGGGCAACACGTATAATTAAAACTTAAATTACTAAAATAAAATAAAAAAATATAGGTATTTGATCAGTTTGGGTACAGATTACCATGCAAGTCTATTTTAATTCATACTATAATATCTATTCTATGTTTTGCAAGCAAGAGTAAAAGTGTAAGGTATACTGTTTTCCAAATCACGGTGAGTCAGTGATAGACTATTTAAAACTTCTATTCAGGTGAGTGGTTATCCCCTTGTCTTCTTTCAAATTTATGATCTTCCTTCCTGCCTTTAATTGTCCTAGTTTTCCTGAGGAAATCAAAACATAATGGTATAAACCAGTCATTTTGTTGCACATAATCCATATGATTTGCTTTATAACTTTAATATTTTCTACCCAGCTAAGGCTAAGAGTGCAGCATTTGTATGCTGTGGGCCTGAGTCAGTGCTGTGATGGTGGTGAGCAGGTTCTGCTGCCTGGTTGGATTTGTTTGGCTCAGGGCCACATCCAGGCCTGAAGTCATCTCATACAATCTCCGATGCTTGAAAGTCAGGAGCTTAATCTATGTTAGGCACCATAGTCATTGGAGAGACAACTCTGCAGAGCAATTCTTCACATGGCTCTTCTATGGTCATTATAAGAGCATGAAGAATCGCCGGTGTTGCCAACCAGGCAGGGTAATTAACCCTTCTTGTTGGAGAACTTACCACGATGTGACAATCTGGTAAGAAAAAAAACTCTGCCAGCGTCCAAAGGGGTTCACACATAACTGCCCCTGCACCCGTTGGGTTCAGGGTGATCAACTGCCCTGGAATTTATATAGTTACAAGGAAACAGCCTGATAGTGATCTAGGTCCTTGTCCTGGTTTTGGCTGAGATAGAGTTAATTTTCTTCCTAGTAGCTGGTACAGTGCTGTGTTTTGGATTTAGGATGAGAATAATGTTGATAACACACTGATGTTTCAGTTGTTGCTAAGCAGTGCTTACACTAGTCAAGGACTTTTCAGCTTCCCATGCCCTGCCAGCGAGAAGCTGCGAGGGGGCACAGCCAGGACAGCTGACCCAAACTGGCCAAAGGGATATTCCATACCATGTGACGTCATGCTCAGTATATAAACTGGGGGGGGTTGGCTGGGGGTGGCGACGACTGTTCGGGGACTGGCTGGGCATCGGTCGGCAGGTGGTGAGCAATTGCACTGTGCATCACTTGCTTTGTATACACTTTTTTTTTCCCCCTTCCTTTTCTGTCCTATTAAACTGTCTTCACCTCAGCCTACAAATTCTACTGTTTGGTTTTTTTTCTCAATTCCCTCCCCCATCCCACTGAGGGAGGAGGAGTGAGAGAACGGCTGTGTGGTGTTTAGCTGCCTGCCGGCTTAAACCACAACAGTCCTTCCACCCAGACCATCCCCACAAGGTCATATACAGCTTTCAAGTCCATAAACAGAAGCCTAAAGTACCTGCTTAGGTGTCTGCTGTGCCCTTGTATTCAGCCTTCTGCAGGGATTGAGTTGTAGACATCTCTGAGATTAATTCTCCTCCATCCCCTCTTGCCAGCTAATAGGGAAGAAAAGTTTAAAATTTCAGTTTCAGTGTTTCTTACCCATGCCTTCATGAATTTATTTTAATAAATGGGGTGGAAAGGGATGTGTCAGTGTTTGCAAACCAGGAGTTCTTGGCAGTATTGATGTGCCACTTTCGATTTATGTCCTATACGTGCCGCTTTCTGTTTCTGTTCTTAACAGTCGTAAGTGACCTTACACAGAGCACATTGAAATCTGTGGGTTTTGGAGCAGGTCTATGATGGCCTCAATGTGTAGAAATGCTGAGTATATTGATAAAGCATGAGATTTTCAGTCAAGCTGGGGAAGCCGTGCCATACTTTGAACTTCCTCAACATTACTTCCATTGACGAAATACCTTTTAACATTATGCCCCATCTGAATTTTTCACGGGGACTAACCTCCTTCATAAACCCTGTAGTAATATCAGACTCATATTTTATAACAAAAATCACAGTTTTACTTTGCATTTATAGGTGAGACTAATCTTTACAATAAGGCTTTTGTCACTGCAACTTCTTTAAAGAAGTAAAAGGAAAT
>NW_008824031.1:454184-461331 GCF_000699105.1 Pygoscelis adeliae
AAATATTGATTTATTTTTTTTAGGTAGTCAAATTCTGAATCGCTACAAAATATGCACTGTGCTCTTAAACCTGCTGCCAAGGAAGAGTGAGAAAACACACTTTTCCCATGTTTGTCTGTGTCATCCTCTCATAGTGTCTGTTCTACAAACAGCACCATTTGTGCATTTGAGCATCAAATAGCTTGCAGATTGAACTCTCATGTAAACCAAAGGTGAGACAGACCCTGGCTGAGTGAAGTTCTCCAGGTTATATTGATGTCCTCTTGAGGTTACTTTGCTGAATATGGGTGTGCTGAACACGTTCATAACTTCACTCCCACAGGTGGATGGGACAATTCACAGCGACCAGTCTATTTGCCAAGCATAACCTCTGTGGCCACTGAATATTAGTTTCTTCAAATTTGGTAGCTATCTGAATCTCTACATTTTGTACTTATTCTTTATGAGCAGTAGCATTTGAGTTGCAAAAGCAAGTCCTGCCAGGGCGAACATTTATGTTGTCTCATTTAAAATTTGTTTTCCCTAAACACACATGTGACAATGCAACATTCACTTTCTACTCATTTGCCCCAAAAGGCCATGACAATGAGTGTTAAGTAAGATGTGAAGCGATATTAATAAGATTTAAATTATAATTACTGTCCATAGGACATAGATACAAGTTAATACACCTCCTTCCACACTACAGTAGGATATATTTTGTTTTCAAAATATCCTAAATGGAGTGTCTTCCTGGAGTCTCTGCTGCTCCCATATGTTGCTTTTAAATATCAGCTGAGTTTTTCCAATTGGTTTCAACATCTTATGCTGTGGCCAGCTGATGTAAATTGGCATAGGTCCATTATACCATTGGAAATATGTCAGTCTATACCAGCTGAGACTACAGCACGGTTCTAGTTTAAAATATACTTAACATCTTTTTAATGCTTTCTTGAACAATGCTAGTAAAGTCACCTGTTTTGTCTCAGTTTCTGTCCTCAGTAAAGTGTACGGGTAAAAGCTAACATCTTGGGGAAGACGAAAGAGAACAGGACCTGTCCCCACTCAATCTTTAAGGCAAATATCCTTTACAAAGTCATGATGGGAGGGACTGAGTTTCTGTAAGACCAGTGGGATAGAAGAACATAATTTACCATTTTAAGTGGTTCTGAAAACAGAGCTAAATTCAAAGCATTGAAGCAAATCTTTTTGGCTTCAACTCTGGCGCTGCTTAAATTATTCACTGTAAATATATGACCATACTGATTTAACACTTTTGCTGTTCTTTGTGATTTTGTTGAGTGAGATGACCTTGATTTGCTGCCTGTTCAAAGCACAGTTTTGCCTATTAAACAACTTTCAAATGTTCACCTTGGGCTGCATAAAGATATTACTGACACACTCACGTAATTCCTCCCCTTGAAGTGCCAGTCTAGTTATATCAAAAAGAAGTACACACACATTGCTGTCATGCCCCCATGTAAGTACTGCTTTGGCAGGGCTTTGTACTTGCCTGGAGTCGCCACGTGCTGGTGGTCCCTTGTGTGGTCTCTCATCTCCACACCCTGATGTTCCCCATGGGATGTTGCGGGGGGCCCTGTCAGGGACTAATGATGTTTTGGGATGGAGCAACTACCTCCTATGTGTTCTCCCCCACCCTGGGTTCATTTTGCCCAAGTGTCTTTGGGATGGCTGCTGGTACTATGAGTGAAACTGAGCATCATGAGCAGGGCTCTTGATGGGTACTGCAAGCTGGCCTAAGCAGAGGCTGGAATGGAGCTTTCCCAAATGTGTGCCAGCTGCATGAGTGATGTTCCAGTACATCAAAAGTCACTTTCCCAGCTGAGCTCACCCCAGCACTAGGCAGTGCAGTATAAACCCACAGTGTATGTCAGGTACATCCTGACATGCCACCAAGCTTGGCACTGCAGAGATTTCCCATTGCTTTGAGGAGACAACCCAGCTCAGCTGTACAGGAGCTGTTCTCGTGTGCTCTGAGAGCCTACAGATATCCATTGCTGTTCTTTGGCCCCACAGTCAGCCACAGCCTGTACTGCAGGGAATATGCTCAGCTGATCTGTTCCTTAATGTATTTATTGAGTTAACAGGAAACATGGATAGTAACTGGGTACCTCGATAAAACCAGAAGGATTGAACGAGAACATAAAGCAAATGTCGGGTGATGAAGCTGAAGCATGGATAAAGATGGGTGTTGTCAAAGTGGAAGGTGATTTACTTGACTAAAGGTACCTCCTCCTGAAAGTTCGGTCATTGTGGGAAGACTGTCGTTTAAGTTGACTGTAATGGATGTCCCTGGGTGGTGTGGTCCCCGATGTATAGAGCTTCAGCTGTGCTGTTGTCCTCCCAGGGTCAACGCTGGCTCCTTTTCTGAGGAAAAAGTGTCCCTTTTGGATGCTTTCAGAGATCTCAGGAAGTGTTTGTCATAGACCCCTCCTCGTGCACCCAAGCATCACCCCAGCCTTTCTTGGAGAACTTACTTCTCCCTTCTCCCATCTGGATAAGTGCCTGCCACATTGAGGCTTTCCCTGGCTTTAGAAGGGAAAATTTGTTGGGTTTTTTTTTAAGCATTTTTCTTAAGTCAGAAACCTTTAAATCTCTGTCCCATTCTTGATATCTTTAAAAGCCTGTTTTGGACCATTCAGCTCAAGTCTGGGGTTTGTGAGAGTTAAGTGTATGAGTGAAACAGAGCTGATGATACACATTTCTGTTTCTATCTTTCTATACCCTCAGATTGTCTGCCAGGCAGTGCACTTACTGCTTTTCAGATTCTCTGGTGATATCTGAAATCCGCTGAAATGTGAGTGGGAAAGCAAGAAGGATGCCATTTGGGAACTGGTGATTTCAACATGAGCACGTTACTGTGCTACTTTTATGCAGCAACAAAATAAAGCTTAAAGGTCTCTTCTGTGCATGTCATTCTCAGTATGTTGGGGAAAATATATTTTTACATATATAAGGCAAAGCAAGCTCTGGGAGGCTGCCAGCTCCCTCCAGATGACATAAAAATGCTAGTACCTGGAAAGAATAAGTTAAAACCCCAGAGCTGTGTGAAATAGTAAAATGCAGAGCACAGACCTGAGTAGTAAAACTCTTCTCCAAAGCGGTTTGAGGATGCCTACGTGCAAGGTTATGCTGCTTTTAGCTGTCCCATTAAATGTCCCTCTTGTCAGAGTCTACAACATAAAAAGCTTTTGGTAAGTTTTGGGCTGATTGTCATGTCCAGAGGGTGTTTAAATATCCCCCTTTTGACCTGAAGGAAGCGTTGCTTGCCAAAGGAAGCTAAATGTCAATCCAAACTCAAATATGAGTGGTAGCATTGGTATCCATAACCCTGAACACCGATGAAACTTCCAGCACTCACTGCATAAAATGCTCCTTCTCAAAGTCCAAGTCGAGTCCATGAGATGTTTGAACTTGATCCTATTCTGGTTTAAGACAGTTTGGTTGTGTTGCAGCCCTCGGCAATTCTGCCAGTCTTCGCCAGCTGGACACATCTCCCTGGCCATCGGTCTTCGCAGTGTGTTGCACCCAGCAACTGGCAAATATTCAGTGGTTTTTCTGTTGCTTGTGTTTCTCCTAATGGAACTCCTAAGTAACCTAATTGGTAATTCACATTTTAATGAGGTCCTTATTATGGGGTTAATAACCTGCATTATTTTGTGTGGTTCTAACCATTAGCAGCTTGATGTTAAATGGTTTTAATTTGTTTTGATGCACATCTGTTGACTTAGCGCCTCAAAAAGTAAATAGTTCAGTGCAGATTTGATCAGGAACGAATTTGGGATATGCCCTTGAGGTCCTAAATGCAGGCAGCAACCCTCCCACTATCTGCACTCTTTCAATTTGCCTTATTAAGACTTTCCCAAGACCCAGCAGGATGCGTTTTTCCCATATGATGCTCCACAAAGTTGTCCCACCACTGTGCTAATTAGTGGCATGCTATTGTAACCCAACGGGCTGTTTTCAAAGCATCTCCCTAGGTGTTCAGCTCAAGGAATGGATTGATACTGGCACCTTCGAAAAAAAAAAGGAGAGAAATCTGAAAAGGGACCTGAATGGGTGGGGGAGGAGGAGGAGGACTGGTTCCCAGGGATTTCACACATAACTTCTGTTGCTATGGCAATCGCTCTGTCTGTCTGTACTTGCTCAGAGCAACAGCTTCATCCAGAGCTGCAGAGGCAATTTCGATAGTTCTCATTTGGGAGTGTGGGGAACAAGCAAAGGGGACGTTTTCTCCAAAAACAAAGGGGGGGGGGGGGGGGGGGGGTCAGAGAAGGTGGGGGGGGGGGGGGGGGGGCATGATAGAGAGAGAAGAAGAGTTTGCAAATATGCATTAACCTGGTCCCTGCTCTCACCAGGGTGTCATCTGGGGCATGTTTGTGTACGGCACCCAGTACAACCACCACCTGAGTTTCAGCTGGAGCTTCTAGGCAGAGCCATGGTACAGATAAGCAAAAAGGTTTGGGTCAGGCAAGTGAGAACTCAGCAATCACACCCTCCAGCATATGGAGGAACTACGAAACGTGTCTTGTATCCAAACGTCTCTTTTACATGCTCTCAAACTAGCAGGATGGGAGAAAGTGTTGAATCACAGATATTGTCCTTGGTAAAACACCGTCTCGCCCACAAATTGCTTATAACACTAATAGAAACATGGCACAGACAACGATCTGTGGGAAGAGTGAATCACTGGAAATGACATATTTATATAGCACCTCTCGGCATCGTATTATGGCAGCTCTGCTTCCACGGGATCTGATCCTAGAGGTCCTGCCGAGCTGTAGACCTTGAGGATGTACTCAGCCTTCAAGCTCTGCTTAATCGTGGCCTTTCCAAATATAGGAGCTGGTCAAAGTGTCCCCTCCAGTGGGGTACCAGGTGGCTCACTTCCCTTGACCTTGAGACAGGCAGAATTTCAGCTGTGTTTCATGATGCTACGTTCCCACAGAACAAGAGGGGTGCAGCACAAGTCTAGCCTGCAAACAAGTAATCTTGCTTCTGCAGAAGGTATTTTCACCAGGGTAGAATCAAAGAAAAACTCCATACCTTCCCACACCCTTTTCACCGTGTGATTTCAGGAAACTGCTCCCTCGTGATGAAAAGTTTCTGCAATAATGCACCCCGAGGTGTTGGTTTTTAAGCTTTTCCAGCAAACAAGACGTGTCCTGCTTAGAGAAGTGTACTCGCCAGGGCACAGCTTGCCAAGTGCTAGGATTCAGACTTGGAGAATTGATTTTTTTTTTTTTTTTTTTGTTTTTCTAAATTGAGCTGGATCAAGTCTTCATAAGAAAGGAGTATCTTGGCACAGCCTGGATAGAAAACAGAGATAATGCCAGTTGTGTGTTACCTTTTCAACTGGCATGTATTTTGTTGTTTAGAGCTCGTATTAGTGGGATGTGATCTTCTCCCTGGTGCCAGAGAGGTTAATGTAACTGTCACTACAAGCATTTGAGTTAGGCAACACATATCTCGGTTTAAATCATGCTTCACATGCGGACTTAGCGTATTGAAAGCATTTAGGATTTCAATCCACACTTCCTCTTTCAAGTCAAGGCTTCTTTCAGCTTCTCCAAATACTTTTTAATGACTTTTTAAAGAAACTGAATTAAGTGGATAGAGTACTTGATACAATTTCCAGCAAGTAGAGCAGTGCAAACTCTGCACCACAAGCATCACACTCAGCGAGCATTGCTCTGAGTGTGGACTGCGTGGCAGAGCCTGCCGTCCTTCCCTGAACCCTCATTGCCACCGGCGATGGTCCGGAGGAGCTTCTGCTCCATTTTTCTGCATCTTCTAGAAACATTTCCTGGCTCCATATGCCCTGGAGTGTACTTTTATCTGGAAAAAATGTGAGGTGTCCTCTCATGATCTGGTTGCTGTTGTGTGTAGCACCATCAGGAAGGCAGCATCTGATCAGGGAAAACCCCTATCAGAAAGCCCTGCTCAGAATAAACACCAGGCAATGCAAAGAAGGGTCCGTTTCGTTGGGCCACATGGCTCCCCTGGTTTCTGCTGGCTGGAGTCGTGTGAATCTCCCACACTTTCAGCAGCAGGGTGGGTTTTTTTCCCAGCTGTTGAAGTATTCCACTTAAACAAATGGGCTCCTAACGGGGTTGCCTCCCCACTACAAAAGTGAGAAGTAGTAGGGCCTATCTGAAGTGAACTGCCTGCAATCGTGTTTCTCTTTGAGAAAAATCTCACTTTTTCCAGAGGGCTCCCCCAGCCTGGAAGCCTGGAGATAAGGAGGCAAAGATAAAGCCTGCGCTGTGGGGCTGTTTGCATTGGAAGAGACAATAAAGTTGATGATAGTAAATGCTGAGTGTATGAGACTGAATGGATGGATGGAAAATTACTGAGATATTATATGCTGCTTTATCTTGGGAACTCAGCAAGCAAATGTGATTTCTAGCCCAGCATGATATGATACTAGCTGAGCTGCATCCTAAGATACACGGGAGAGCAGCTGGCCTCTCCTGCGTGCCAGCCTCTGCTCTTCTCAGGGGTCTTTTATGAGTGCTTCACGCCAGGGACAGGGTGGCCTGGGGACTGGCACATCCACCAGGGACCACCAGGCTGTCGGGAATCATGTCCTACCTGTGCCACCCCTGGGAAAGTCACACAGCCCTGTTCCTTACCTCCTTTTGATTTTTACCTAAGTCCTTTTGGGGTTCAGAGCCTTAATCTGCCTGCCAGTCACTCTACGTTAATTTATTGTTTTTTAAGGGCTAACAGCACTTCCCTTCCCACAGCCGTGTTGTGTAGATAAATAGGTGGTGCCTGAGGGTGTATACTCCAAGCCTTTCTGACAGAGTAAACCTGAGGCCGGCACTGGGAGTTGGCCGCTGGAGCAGCAGAACAAGAGACCATACTGCTCTTAGAACAACATCCAAACCAACAAACAAACGAGTGAGACAATTCCCTACCATCTGAAGCCTTCCTAATCTTTTCCCAGTGCTGATGGCTGCCAGAGAAAGTCTTCATGGAGCACTGAGCCGATTGAATGGAGGCACAAGGAGACTTTCTTTCCTCCAGCCTGTGGATTGCTGTGTTGCACCAGAAACCTCCACGACGGTGAGAGGAATTCTAAAATTCAAGATCCATAAAAATGGAAGGTTGCTGACATAGCTGAGCTGGAATTTGGGTGGAG
>NW_008824031.1:461379-469754 GCF_000699105.1 Pygoscelis adeliae
AAGCAGGGGCTGGAGGGCAGGAACAGGACCAGGTTGCATGTGGGGAAGCACATGCAAAGTCCAAAGGATGCACCTGGGACCTTCCCAGGGAACTAACTACAGCCTGTGGGTCATCTGTACCCAACAGCCAGGTCTGCTCCTGGTTAGCCCCCACGCAGGGCTCAGCCTCATGCATCCAGATGTGAAATGGAGAAATGGTCTGTGACCAACCTGCACCCTTCCTCTGTCCGAATTTCCTGCAGAAATATGCCGGGCACTGCAGGGACTACAGCTTTGTTTTGCTTTACACATAGTGTTTCCAAAGGAAAGATATTAGCTCTTGAAGCACAAGGAGAATGGGAAGGGTGGAAATAAATGCATGGGCTACATTCCTCTTAGATATAAAGTAACTGGGGCCACCAGGAATGGACTTGCCCCATTGCCTTCTAATTTGAATCACAATCCTTTTTTTTTTTTTTTTTCACAGAAAGGCACATCCTTTCCAGAGGTAGGCACAGAGGTTTTCAGATGTGAGCTTCGGAGCTTCAGGTGGGGGTTCCCAGTTTAACCTCTGGGATCTGAGAAAAGAGCCCCTGTTTCCAGGCTGCACTGAAAAACGGAGACAATTTAGCGTCTCCCAGCAGCAAGCCGGTCCTCTCTGCTTTGGTCAATGGTGCAGAGCTGTCCTCCCTGACATGCCGTTTCGTCACAAGCCTGGAATCTGACAGGGCTTAAAAAAGGACAAAAATGACACAGATGTGCATTCCAGGCATCATTCCCACATGAATCGATGGGGCCCAAATTAGCCTGGATTTACACCAATGCAGTAGGTCAGCCCAGATGTGAGAACTGAGCTCAGAGTACACCCAGGAGCCCAGCCCCACTCCCTTGACATCTCTGCATCTCTCGGACCAACCCAGTATGAAAGGGATGGGGAAGGGTCCTGGGCAGACCCCACCACCACCGTAGTCTTCTCTGTGGTAGCAGCTGCTGCCTCAGTTTCCCCATTCCGAGGGCGGTCTGGAAGGAGGCTTAGGCAGTGGTTGGTTAGTCCTGTGGTGTGTCCATGGGGAGGAGGTTATCCTGTATTTCCACATCTCACAGGTGACTGGAAGGCTGAGAGAGGGTCCCAAAGCCTCAGCTTGTATCCAAGGGGCAGCACTTTAACATCTCACACCACCATTTCATGACCCACGTGAGAGTGCTTCTCATTACAGGCTGCCCTGCATATTGACCCTGCAAACTTGAAATCTTCCTAGCAGCTTTGTGATTGATATTCTCATATATATATATCTATCTTACAGAGATTACTGGGCCAGAGCCTTAGCTGGCATAAATATGTGCAGGTCCAATAGGGCCAGGTGGTATATGCCAGAATATATGGCTCTGTGTGACTGAGGCTGAAAATCTTACTGGGAGGGAATTGTCTGTGACATTTTGTCACATGTCACATTGTTAACAAAGTTGAGCAAATAACTCGCACTAAATCATCTAGTCAATGAATGCAGCCACATCACTGCTCACAAAGTCAGCATGGGACCGATGAGCACTCTCCTCCTGAGCCCCAAATCTGTGCCAGGACAAGGGCTGGCCATGCACGATTCTCCCTCCCATCTCCTCAATTCACCAGGGAAGAACGCCCTCCACAAGGCTGGAGAGGAGACAAGCTCTGCCTTGGAGTTCACATCCCCCCTAGTCTGGGCATGGCCAAATTATCCAGAAGCAATGTCCAGTACTCACAGATTAATTTCCCATGACTCACGATATAATAATTCCTGCCGTAATTCATGGTATGACTCCTAGCGTTGTGCTTCTAGGATTCACCATCTGAAATTTGAGGAGAACTGCGAGGGCTTGATTGGATGTACGGATTACAGGGCGTCTCCCAGGGATCTCATGGCCCGAGCGTAGAAAGCACCCGGTTCTCAGCTACAAATATTTCCAGCCCAGAAGTGTGGTGGATTTCCTGTTTGCAGAGAACCCAGATGTTTGCTTTAAAATTCACTCCAACCCAAATGTTCATACTGGTGAACTTGTTCGCTGTGCTGTTTCCAGAAAATGAATGCAGAAATGGGGCTGGGACGCAGGGAGGGCGCGACATGCGATGGTTTATTAGTTCGCCGTGGATGAATCAAATGTGCAGAGACACTGTCTGGGATTTGACCAGCCGTGATTGGAAAACTTGTAGGAATCAAGTAATGGAGATGGTAGAGGAAATCCTGTCATTCACTGGTTTAGTTTTACTGATGTCACTTTTATGTCCCTTTTATCCCTTGTCTCATCTAAGGCTTCCAGAGGGAAAGTTGTGACTGACAGTTTTGGTCAGACAACCAGACATGACGTGCAAGAGGTCAATTCATTCTCTGTTTGTCAGAGAGGAAGAGATTTATTTGCTGTAGGTACATCCGGCTTTGACTTCTTTGCGATGCTCTTTTGTTTATGCAAACCAGTCGGCTGGGGGCACGGAGGTCAAGATCTACATCCCAAGTAGGAAATCGATGCTCAGAAATAGCAGCTCGGGAGTTCACGAGATGAAGGTCCCTCCAGGCTCCCTCTCAAATGCTCCCCATGGAAGGGAAAACAAAACCCCTGTATTTCTACAGGAGGGTGTATTTATGGCTTTAAATTGCAAAGCCAAGCTTTATCACAATGCAACCAAGTGATTTCAGGGCAGATACACAGAGGAGGTGATCGGGAACTATTAGCTACCCACATTTTTCAAGTGGAAATTCCAAGCACTTTAGAACATATTGTGTTTCGATAAATTTTACCAGCCCCTTTTGCAAAAACATTTGGGGGTCGAGACAACGAGTCCCTCTTTGCTATTTAAACACAGAATAAAGGTCAGGTTTGCGCCCAAAAGAACACAGACTCTTAACAAATCTATTCAGGTGGCTTTCTTCTCTTGATCTGCAGTTATGTGGTAACCATTTGGATTTTTATGAGCTGAAGGCTATCTCTACATGACATAAGACCTCTCTTTCTTTGCAAGTTACTTTTACTACTTGTTTGCAGCCGTGGCTCCTTTCTTGTTTTCCTAACTCATTGCTGTTAAAAATTGAAAGTGGTTCAAGTCTCAGGTGAAATAACTCCCTCCACTGACCCTGTTAATGATAGACCTACTTGCCTTGCACTGAGTTCATGAAGTTGGTTGGTTTCCTTGTGCTGCCATCTACAGAGCAAGCAACAGGTAGTGCCTGGGGATAATTAACAGCCAGATAATTCCAAATCCTCGTCTTTAAATCTTTACGACCAGTACCTTCTCCAGCTCTGATAAGCACTGGTCGCAGCTGGGACTGCTGGTTTTCTCTCCCAAAATCGTCCTTGAAGTCATCACCACAAGACCAGCAATCCAGATGGCTTTGCTGCAGGTCTGTCTCATGGTCTGCTTCAGTACCAGGCAGATTCAAGTCTCCAACCCTCTGACCAGAGATCAAGAGCCAGGGCTCAGCTCTAGGAGTTTCTGGGCCATCCAGCAAGCGATCTCTTCCTGCCTCATTCTCACTTCACGCTTTGACTCTTCATCCTTGTCTGCACGAGACTTCTGTCTCTCCTTCAGCCATGTGAGGCTCTGAACTAATATTGTGGCATCAGTGGTGACCTGTTTGGGGACATTTTTCTGCACACCCGTGCTCTCAGTGTGGCACAAGGGAACTGGAGTCTCTGCCACCGAGCTGCTGCATGCCCTCATGCATCTAAGTAATCTAAACTTCACCCCAATGGCCCTCTGAGACAGGGTAGAGCTGTGACATTCTCCTGTAAAGGAGGAAAAGTTTGCCTGGGGTGATCCTTAATCTTTCTATTGATTTCAGTAGTTTCAGGGCTAGGTGTCCAGAGCTAAGTATTGTTCATGCCAGACTGAGTGTTCTCTGTGCACAGGTACACAACGATGTACCTGCAGGGCCCAAGAAGGGGACAAGAAACCCCTTGAGACAATCAGGCTGACGGGAACCCATTTACTTCTGGTGTTTTAGACATTGCAAAAATGTCCTTTAGCAAATCCTGATGGTACTTAAACTGTGTCTGGAACCTCAAGGTGCTGGATGGACCTTCTCTTCTAACAGAAGTGAAGAAAGCAGACAGGGAATGTATTGATTTATAATGCACTAACATCTTTTAAAAAATCTGATCCAGCCTGAATGCTCCGAGGGTGTCTGTATGAAACCCTACCCTGCGTGACTCCCTATAGGTTAAAAATAAATGCTGCATTTGTGTACGTGGTGCAAGTGACTGCAGTTGGAAAGTCTGGATGCAAAGTGTACAGACCAGCCTGCAGAGGGGATTGCAGCACAGGGGAGTTTGTCACTGGGATAGGGCTGTCGCTGGGTGTTCCCCTGCGGCAGCGAGAAGGAAGCACTCCGGCATGACGGCCTTCTCCTTCCTATTATGTTTGCTCCCTGGGCTGGCAGCAGGCAGGAAAGACCAAGGTCTGGTGCAAGGTTATAGGTTCAGCATGCAGACCGGCGGCAGGGCACACAGTAAAGATGTTTGCAGACACGGAAAAGTCAGGCTCTTGGGAGGCTGCAGCAAGCACAGCCCATGATTTCTCCAGCCCCACGGGAAATGGGGGAGTTAACAAGTGCCAGCCCTCCTGGGGGTCTGCCTGGGTCTGGAGAGCAACCAGGTGCTGCAGAGGCAAGGGAAACATGGTGCTCCTGCGGATTTGCTCTGTGCTGAAGGCTCCCGTCCCCCTTCATGACTCTTTCTCTGGCACAAAGTGGCAGTCAGAAGCCTCCCCACACCATGGCCTTGCAGGAACCAAGGAGGAGTGGGCGTGAGCTGCGCCTCGCAGAGCTGCATTGGAAAACAAGTCTACACACCGGCATACACAGAACAGGCACTACCTGGGCCAACTGTAGCTCCTGGGACCTGCTGTGGGGCAGAGCTTTCACCCAGCTAATGGCTGAGCTGAGCTTGCCAAAGCAGGTAAAGATATAACCTGCAGCTCCCTCAACGTGTTTGTGCAGCTCTTTGACTGTGTCTCGGAGAGGAAGGAGGGCACTAGGCAGTAACTCACATACCTGCACTGGATTGTGTAAAATGTGGCTGTGAGCACCCACCTGCCATGTTGCTGCTTGTGCATTGGTTTTATTACTCTCTGCCCCAACAGTGTATACGCTGGTGTTTTCAGGGTGGGGTTCATCACAGGTTTCCATGATTTATTTCCCTTCTCTTTGCTGGGGTTTCTGAAGCCTCTCAAGAGGCTTTTGAGACTGATAGAGGGAATCACATTTTTGTGCCCCTGCCTATTTTTCTAGATGAGGTTGCATCCCAAGTGTCTTTGGCTTTAGGGTCACTCTGTAGTATCCACAAGGAAGAGGACTGCAAATAGGGGTTTTTTAATGCTGCTAAGGCAAGGTCTGGGTGCTCTGTACTAGATCAGAAACTACCCTTGAATAGGATAGGAATTGGTTTTATTTCCAAAGACTGACATGCAGGACTCTGCAGAAACCAGCACTGGCCAAGGACTTATGGCCACCACGTAGGTTTTGCTGAAAGCCTTACCTGAACTGTGTAGACAGCCTGCTGGCCTCCCATGTGGTATCCAAATCCATTGCAAAGGAGAGCCTCACGAGCGACAGCAGCCAGTCTGACTCTTCAGTCAGTTCCCAGGATGCTTGCTCCACCCTACACATCCCACACGGTGCCTTAAATCCCCTGTGCCACCTCCACCTCCCGGGCTGACGGGGAGGCACCAAGTCACCTGCGGCAGTGAGTCAGCTGCGTGCACCCATTGCTGCCCGTGGGTGCCTTGCAAGAGGCTGGGGGTACAGGCCAGCATGCCTCCTTTCCTGCAGAGGACATTCAGATTTATTTAAAAAGGCATGATTGATGTTAATAGCATGCACAGCTACCTGGAGGCTGTAAAAACCCGTAGGAAAAGCTGCCACGAGACGAAAAGAAGTCGCCTGCGGTAGAGGAAGCATCACGTTGAGCTACTGCCCTCTGCTGCTGTGCGGCCCCGACCAAGGGAGATTGTCGGGGTGTGCATCCATTTCCAGCAAAACTTCTCACCGGGAGGTTCCCGAGTCTGCCATCCTGCCTTGCCTAAGAACTGGGAAGCTTCTCCCAGGTCTTTTGTTCAGGATCAAAACAAACAGATTTGTTCAGCTTGTCCTGAACACTCATTGTCAACGAAGGTAGGCTACAAGGAAGTAACAGTCATTTACCAAGATAAAAGGTTGCAATTTAATCACTAATTATCTCTTATCGTGCTTTGCTGGCCTGACACGAGCCAAAATGAATGCAGCACTGCCAATAGGCGCTGCGCTGATGCCCGGGGAGAGGGAGTCTCTGGGCTCCTCTGCAGAGCACGGAGAGACAGGCTCTGGGGTTCAGTGTCCTCTGAGCCTTGTCATATACCTGGAACCCCCTGCACACTACACACCATCCCCATCAGTCATATGTTAATATAACACTACTTTTTAAACAGCTCTTTGATCTATTCTGCTGTACTGATCGGTGTCTAAATGCTGCTGAAAAGCCAGGAGCAGGAGATAGCTGGGGGAGGTAGCACAAGGAACGAACTGCTTGATGAGACACCCAGAACAGGCACATGAGCTCCCGCCGGGGTGCCTTCAGGCCAAACTATGGACAAATGCATAGGGACAGGTGACATAGGGAAGCCATTTCAGGGAGGGCTGCAGGCAGTCCTGAATAACGGCAGGGTCTAGACAGCAGTATTAAAAGCAAAAGTTTTGAAGGCACCTGAAGCACAACCTGGCTCCTGATCTTGTCCCCTATGATAGTAGGAAGTAGCCTTTGCTGGATCTGGATGCAGGTTATACCCACTTCCAGCTGGGCTGGTTGGCACACAGAAAACAACATCATAAAGTAGGTGGCAACTGTTGTCACTTCCCTGCTGCCACAGCGTGTCCGACTGCTGCCCATACCAAGAGGTGTGATGACACTTTATACCCCTCCCTCCCTGAGCGAGTAAACAACATAGGCCACGAGACCAGCTCAAGAAAATAAAGTTAATGCAATCTCTTATATTTGTCAATGTGCATTAAGAGAAATGGTCTCTGCTCTGCCCTGTTCTAAACCCCACATCCACCTCTACAGACAAAAAGGTTTTCAATATGGTTTAGAGTAATTTATAACCCTAGGTTCACCTTTTCTTCTCTTTCTTCAAAAAAATACTTCAGGATTTTAAAAGCCATCTGGAAAAATGTGTCATCTTCTATGAGAATAACCCACTGAATTAGCAAATTGTTTTTGTAGAAAAGAGTAGTTCAGTTGGAAGAGACCTACAACAAACATCTAGTCAATTGTGTGTTAGATAGATAAACAAGTATTTTATAGAGTTGTGTATAAATTAGACAAAATTTCATAAAAAGGGATGGCTCTTTAGTAACACTGGGTGAAATGTCTGTCACTTCATCTTGAGCTGAGTGTATGATTACAATCAGCACCCAAAACAAAGATCACAGACTATATCCCTGATGCTGCTGTTCTTTTCACTGCAGAAACGTTATGTCCTAGATATACCATAATATTTTTTCAGCAAATTAGCAAAAAAGTCTGTTTTAGTTAGCATATGAAATGCATTCTGTGCACTGCTAGTGTCAAAATTGTAACTGACTGCATAATGAAATATAATTTGGGATGTAAAAATGGCATTTTAATATGCTTTACTCAGGGAGCAGAATTTGATATGTCATCCTGGCTTACTGGTAATGTACATTTCCCATTAGACAAACTAAGAGACATGTAGTTTTGCTATCCAGAAAGGTGTCAAGTCATACCCAGTCAAGAATAAGCTTTTCTAGGCCATACAGAAAAATGTTAAATTTTGCAATACACATCTTAATTCAGAGAAGATGACTGGAGTCACATGCTTTAGACCAAAATTACAGTAGTCAGGTGATTGCTAGAGGAGGTATTCACAACCACACCAAACTGGAAACAAGCAGAAATTAGCTGGCATTACACAGCCTAAATCTTGCTCTGCTCTGCTGCTTGGGGTGCTGCAATTCAGGGGTTAGGCTTGGCCCAGGGCTGATACTGGAGTTGGGTATGATAACTGGAGTTGCCCAGGGTGCAAGGCATTTGGAGCTGCAGTTCTTGACGGATAGCTTTAACCAGCCTTCCCTTTTGGTTTTAAAAGCTGGGGAAATGGTTTCTCGGATGTGTGACTTACTTAAAACCAAAATTTCTGTTGACCACCGCACAGAGGAACCCACCAGTTACATCTCAGAGTAGCTGCCAGAAAACACCAAGAGCTGAACTTGTGACTAAATGCCTATTTCCATTAAAAATAGCCTAGTTTCTGAATCACGACCCTACTGCTTTAGAGATGCTGTGCATGGTGGCAGATGTGCAGAGGAGTCTGCAGGCCCAGCCGCTGCCACCACCATCCATAACAACAGGCTGCAGGGAAGGGGTTTTGTCCC
>NW_008824031.1:469820-495543 GCF_000699105.1 Pygoscelis adeliae
ACAGCGACCCAGCCTGGCGGCAGGCTGCCTGAGCCTCCCCTCGGCCACACATCAAAGAGCCGTGAAGGTCGAGGTGCGAGTCGGAACTCGCCCGCCCCAACAGCAGCCACTACAAACCCTGCACCTGGGCACAGGGAGATGCCACCTACCCGCAGCACCGGCAGCCTTCACTGATGGCATTTCCAACGTCAAAATCCACTGCAGTGTTTGATCCAGACTGCTCCTTGACCAATTAGTGAGCTTCCTAACAGGATGTCATGTCACATTATCTTTATTTGCACAGCGCTTCAAATGCCAGAGAGCTGCCTGGGCAGCCGGGCAAAGCTGGACACTGACTTAAAGGAACATTGGCCACTTTATCATCTGCTCCCTTAATTTCTGATTGCTTCACAGGGAATCTTTTTTTTTCGTTTTGCCTTATTTCTGATTTATTTTTGGGGTGAGGGACAAGAAAAGCCTGGTCCCTCCTACAGCTCTGTGTCAGGCCAGGTTCATCCTGAAGTTCCAAGTGGAAGCACTTCCCAGGCTTCAGGACCCACCCTTCTGGGAGCCGCAGTGGAGGAGCAGACTTCTGAGAAGGGAAAGGAGCTTTCAAATCCCACCAGAACATCTTGCCTGGGAAAAGTGAGTCTCTGAGTCACCGCATCTCCTGCTTCTCCTTCCCACAATATCCCACCGAAAACGTTGGTTCTCGCTGCTTGTGCCAGGCAGGGTCAGAGCAGGGGATGGCGAAGGCATAGGAGGCACAAGTACTGCAGTGACCGGCTCCCACCATCCACCAGTATAAAGTTCTCATCTGGCAAGTGGGGCTTCTCCAGCAACTGCTCACAGAGCCCAGTGTCCAGTGCTGTACATCCAGTTGGCGTTGAGTGGACCAGGACACCTACCCCCAGGATGAGCCCACCTTGCCTTTGACTTACCCAAGTCACAAACAGACACTTGCAATAACTTATGAAATAGTATACAACCCACCTTTCGGCAACCACATGTTAATACTTGGCAGCTTATTATCCTGATTGGTTTAGCATTGCATTTTGGCTGATGCACGGAAGTCTTACAGTCGCACAAAGGAGCCAGTGTCACACTAGCTGCAGCTGAACAGTAGCATTATATAAGGCTAAGGAAGGTAGAAGAAAGCACGGATCCCCGTGAAGGCTGGGACTGTCACGCCAGGGAGTCTGTTAATGCTGCAGCTTCACTTTAGCATCGTGAAGGATTTAGGATCACTTTTTTGGCCCAACAGCCTCCCCAAACTAGAGTGTCTGCTGCAGGATGGTCCACACGACTGACAGGGGGTTACAAGCACGGGGAAATGGCACGCACACCAAGTATGTAATGAAATGTGTGTCTGCACGTTCATGTGAGCAAATGATTGAACATGCAGAAATGGCAGTTAGACTCAGAAGTGAGACCAAAATGGAGGAGAGACTCTTGGGACTGGTGACGCTTGGCCACCTATTTCTGCGCTGCAGTAGGGTAGAAATACTGCAAAAGCCACCACCAGCTCCATCAGCATCTGAATTACCTGGCATTCCCTGCTGTACCATCTCCACTAAAGCCTTTCCTTATTCTTCCTCTTCCCACTGGCTGTACCTTTTCAAGTCCAATTTAACTGACGATTTGTTGAACTTCATCTTCTCCAACCGGACCAGAAACATTGTGTTTAAGTGCAGGAAATATGGAGAAGCAGTTTATATTATGTTCTTTAACTCTGCTGGAGAGAGGGACCTAGCTGGTGATTAAATGGGGCAAAACCAGGCAGATGAGACTCTCTAAGATTGCCTCAAGGAGTATAATTTCAGGGAAACTAAGTCTGGGCTTGAGTTGGTGTCTAGAGGTGGGAGAAGCAGAGAAGCAGCTTGCAGGAAGCCTGCACTCCTCTTCCAGGCTCTCTGCAGAGCACAAGACTCAGGGTTTCTGTGCAGTTTTCCTGGAGACCAGGTTTGAGCCAACACATTGGTACTCAGTGGAAGGATTTCTTCACGAGCATGTGTCTTTGTCCACACTGCAGTTCCTGGGACCTGGCAGTGAATTATGGAAGAACTGCATGTAAAACAGGTCACCTCTGGGAAGAGGAGGGGAAATTAATTGTCACAAAAGATATGTGAGAAAAGGAAGTTATTGCTCTTTAAATATGGGGTATGTTGTCCCTCTGCAAGCCCAAATGCGCCCTTTCCAGTTAAAGCACTTTAATAGCAATGGGGAATTGTCCTGTCCCATCTGCAGAGCAGCACCTTTGGACTTCTCCTTTGTTAATGGAGCTGAGATTTCCCCATCCCCCAGTGATGACTGGAATAGGTGGCCTGAGGAAAAATTCTTTATTCATGTGAAGACAACCCATCAGGTTCATTAAACTGCAGATTACATAGGCTGATGACAAAAAGAAATTAAATAAGGTTTTGTCTCTTTACTTCCTTATTTTTAATTGAATAATAGACAATTAATTTGATTGAAGCTAGTCATGTTAAACAGTTTCCTAGGATATAATATTGAGAAATGTCTCATCCTGCAGGTTGCCCTGTGACTTGGTTACTTCTTTGGCAGTGATTTTGTGGCAGTGATTTTGAGACGCCCACTGAGGTATTGCTCCTAGATTGCTATGCCCTTTCTTTTTTTTGGAGGGGGTGCTGGAAGGTAGAGTTATTATCATTATTCCATGTTTAAACCAGACCCAGGGGTGGTGGAAAAGCAAGCTACTGTGAAAGTGGGACAACTCCAGTGAGAACTAGGAGGGAAGAGGGCACAAGACCTGGGCTGCTGAAATGGAGAATGTCCAGGCTGGACATCGGCTGGACAGATGCTCCCCTCCTGTTCCTTGCGCTCATGCCCATGTCAGTGCTAGTGTATCCAGCAGGAAGTTTGCCTGGACACGTGAAAGACTGCCTGAAGGAAAACAGGCTGAGCGCTTTCCAGCCCACATCTGCAAAGCCCACAGGGGTGGGCAGATCCTCAAGGAAGGCTGCCCGATGAGTTATGGACGGGCAAGCCACTTCCTCACCTCAGTGCCTCTGCCAGCACTTGTGCTGATGCCCAGACTGATCAAATCTGGTGTGGAAACAAAGTACGAGCTCAGTGGAGAAGGAGCGTGGCAAGGTAGCTGCCCCTCAAAAAGGCTGGCTCCCTCCCCGCCGCAGAATGTGGAATACTGTTTTGCTCCAAGCACGCATAGTTTGTGTGGGTGTAGATTTACATTTTGTTAAGGAAAATGAAATAAGGGGGCCGGTTTCAACTAGCCTGCAGTTTTATTATTTGCAAGAGCCCTTGCCTTCATGCGATGCTTTACGTAACAGCCTTACACATCTGCAAAGTATGTAAAGCATTTCCACTGTTGGGAAAAAGGGGAGGAGATTTCTGAAAGGTACTGTATCTCCCGGGAGGACTTTACAAGGAATTTTTAGCTCCCAGCAGGCGAGAAAGCAGCAAGGATCATGGGTCTGCTCTCTAGGGCCAACTTTCCCTAGCTTTATGGGATAGTAGACCACATTGCCAGGGATGACTACAAAGCATGCTTGAGAACATACCCGATAATGGCTTCAGTTCAGAAATAAAATGCTAAAATGAGATGGGCTGAGTAAGAATAAAAGCAGCAGGAAAGTGGGACGTGCATCCTAATCTTAGGGAGAAGGAATGGTACCAGGAAGAACATGAAATTAAGAAATGGACAGAGCTCGGGGAGCAGGAGAGGTGTTGCCATGATATGTCGCCATGGGCAGTCTCTGAGCGGCTGCAAAGCTACAGAGAGCTGAGCTGTGGGCTACATTTCTGTCTTACATCACCTAGAAGACGTGAACAAGCACACTCCTTCTTTAATGCTTATTATTACCCTATCTGATAGTGCAATGTATATACATGTAAGGCTGTGGAAAAAAATAGCAAAAATGTTACGAATGCCTCCAAGGAGGATTGGAATGAGTGAAAAATGTCTGAAGCCATTCAAGTGCAAAGTCTAGTGAATCAGCCCATCCACTTTTCTTTGGCTTCTGTGTCTGGGTGGACCCAAACCACAAAGAAAAGAGGAAACAAAGGTGGAGTAGACATCCAGAAAGATCTTTCTGAAACTTGGCATTAAAATGTAAGATCTCCCAATCACTGCTCAGCCCACGCAATGTGCAGCAATTGGAAAGGACTGGAAAATCACTGCACAGTGCCCTGAGATGCAGGGGGTGTTTTGTTTGTTTCTTTTCCCCAGGAGCTGCTTAAGAGCTATGTGACTTCTGAGGAATTGTCACCAAGTTCCTCTTCCACTGAGGTCTCCCTTAAAATGACCTGAAAAAACAGAGGAAACATGAATGTTCAGTTCAATTCAGTAGTTCTGCTTCTGCTTTGCACTTAGTTGTCCTCATTTAGAGGTATGTCACCAATTCTAACAGTCTTCCCCATTTTTATAGTCAGGAATAAATCTCAGACGGTGAGCTTCCTTCAAAACAGAAACTTGTAACCTTGGTATATGGAGTTTCTAAGTGCCCATCTTTTGGAC
The DNA here is from genome assembly GCF_000699105.1 of Pygoscelis adeliae. Taxonomy (NCBI): domain Eukaryota; kingdom Metazoa; phylum Chordata; class Aves; order Sphenisciformes; family Spheniscidae; genus Pygoscelis; species Pygoscelis adeliae. The sequence goes on from NW_008824031.1 coordinate 474,298, forward strand.
ATAATCCTGCAGGTACTTCCTATAATCAGCATGGCTTACCCCTGAAGGCAGAGCCTCAGTCCGAAGAACCATGGAGTCAGTCTTGGTTCATCAGGTCTCAGGAGCATAAGACCATCCAGCTCCTTTCTGCCAGTTCCTACTCTAAATTAGTACTATAAATGCTAAAAAAACAGCATTTCTCATGCCATGTATCACTGCACCCACTATCCTACATGGAGCTCAGCCTAAGTAAGGTAGATGATTATGAAGTCGTAGAGTAGCTTAGACATATTCATGCCTTCAAAAAAGCGTTGGATCCAGTATTGTCCTAGCCCCTTTACCAAATCAGCAGAAAGGCAAGAAAAATTGGTACACTATTTCATGTGGGTCCTTTGCCATGGCTCTGCTCCTGTCCCACAAACCTGTTGTGCACAAGCCAGCAGAGGGACAAAGGAACCCTGCTCCAGGAGACAGCAGGACAGCAACAGCCTCTGAAATCCCTACTGGGGTGACCATAAACCCCTCAGACATGGTGCAGGTAGAAGAGTTAATTTCCCTGCTCCCTGCCAGGGCTGTAGCCATCTGAGGTGGACAGACTTTGCATTTTCCAGCAAATTAAGAGGGTGACACTTCCTCTGTGGATTTCTTTGGATCCCCAATTCTGTCATATAAAATGCACCTCGAAACACCTTGCACTGCTGCCCCCGTGACTGCACATCACTCTCATCCTTTCTTTGCCTGAACATTTTCTTGGCTGGGAGCCATTTACCAGGAGCCTTTCCTTCTCCCAGTTGCGTGCTTGATTTGTACTCCTGTTTTATCCTCTCCCCCTTCCTTCTGAAGCATTTACCACTCAGTAGAAGTATTTGCCTGACTAATCTATCTCAGGTCTTTTTACCACTGCCCATCTCCACAGCATCTGATCCTCTTCCTTATCACTTTTCTTTTCATTACTTATTCATGTATTTATACAATGTAGGACGTGGAGATCACTAACAGAAACATGCCTCGATTGTGCCAGGCCCACAAGGAGAAACAGCCCATCATCTGGGGACTTTACAGTTGAAATGGCCAAGACACATGGAGACCTGGGATGCAGAGGGACTGACCACCATGCTTGCACCCCTCATCTGGACCACACGAGTGTCCTCCTTGCCCCCGACTGTGGTTTCCTCTGACTGCCACATTGTAGCGAAAAGTGACGTGAACAATATCTTTTGCTTCACAAGCAAGCACCAAGAAAGAAGTCCTCTCCCTCCCCTGACCCACTCCACAGTACTGTCCTCCTGGCCTGGAGCTGGGTCAGGTCCTTCTCCACGGGAGCTGCATCCCAGCATGAGCATGGTGCAACTCATTCAGCTTTCAAAAATGATTTGCAGGGCACAGTTTTTACCGTTTGACCCCTGAGTCGCAGCCTTTCCCCATTGTGCATACATACTATTCTTTTGTGAAGCAAATGGCAATTTTTCTTTGCTGAAGGGATAAAGGCAAAAATTTGCTCCCAGAGAGAAGGGGGAACTTTTCTTGTCCCTTTTTTTGCCCCTTTTTGTAATGCTGGCACTGAGCCAACTCGCTGCATTTTACTTTCTTTCCTCTGTATGTGTGAATTTTTTTTGTTGTTGTTTTTTTGCACAGCTCCAGAGGAAAAGGATTTCTCAGTCTTAACATCCTGTTCACTTCTGCATACTTTTGAATGCTCGTTATTAAAAGCTAGCTATTTATACACAGGAACAAAGTACATTCCACTAACCCCTTGTGGCATAACTCTGCATGCTGACTGTTAAGCTCTAGAAAGGTGAATCGAATGGATGACAGAGAGCTTTTTATAGGGATTGAATACCCACTGTACATCAACACAGTAATACCCTTTTAAAATTCTCTTTGCTATCATGTCTTTGGAAATATGAAAGGAAAACCTTTCAACAACCTCATTCCCTCTGACTCTAATCTTGATTGTGTTGAAAGGGATAGGTGCCAGATAACTGTATTGGTGGAAACAAAGTAAGAAGGCTGTGCATACCATAAACAGTTATATTGCTTGAATTATGTTCTTGGACAGATGCAGTGACAATAACAGGACAGCATTAATAGGGTGAGTCGTTAATTTACCTGCCTGGTATCTTTCAAAGAGATCAAGTTGCATTTCATTACTGGAAAATTCCTAAGGACCTAAAATGAATCAAGAACAAGTGCATTATCTCAAAATCACCCGTCTGACAATACAACACAGTGGGCATCTCACAAGGAGAGGTTAATTTAAGTGATGCCTTTGTGCAGCTCACAAAAGGGACTGGAGCTGAAAACAAGATGTCAAAGTAATCTCTCGGCTGAAGAATAGAAGGATCCTTCAGAGAGGATTTGGATGTTTTGGGTCTATCTACTCTTGGAATATCTTTAAGACAAAAGAGTGGTGCCCAAGGTGCAATTCAACATTTTTGCTTTGATTTTCACCTGTTTTATATTCCCATCAAAGGATACATGATGCCCCCTCCAATTCACAGCTGGTACATTGGTTTCAAAACCCACTGAATTACACTTTTAATCTTGATGGAAGCTTCTTCCACCTGCCTGCCCCAGAAGTGCTTTACTGTATGCACAGCTGTGACTGCAGTCCCACCTGGCATTCACCCACCTGAGTGCGGGCCTTCAGAAAAAAAAAATCTACCCACACAACAGTGTCTCCACAGAGCACCATGTCCCAGGTATCCAGGAAGGGATTCTGGTGAGACCACATCATGACTTCCACCAGTATATTGCGGGAACAGAGCAGGTACAGCACTTCATTCAAAGCCCCAGCCTCTCAAGAGGACAGAGGCTGTGATGCCATCCCACCTCATTTGTAGAGACTCCGATCAATGCATCGCCCAGTTTTCGTAGGTCCTCATTCTTGTACTGTGCTGGTGCAAACTGTTTCAGAAAGCCTTGGCAAAAGAGAGCAGAAAAAGTAGCCCTCCTTAACCCAGTTTACTTGACAGTTTCCATAACAACTTGACACAGCTATTTATATAACAGGAGAATATCATTTGCGTTTCATCATTTTTAGAACCTTTGTTGCCATATCAACCTCAGCGCCGTGTAGCAGAGCACAGCCCCATTCAATTCTCTCTTGTTTGCTCAGAAAGAAACCTCTCTCAATGGATTGAAATTCAGTTGGTCTCAGAAGGACCCTTGAGAGGCCTACGTGTCACTTAAAGTATCGTTTGAGCCCTAATTTAAATGGGCTCATGCCTATGTGACCTATCTGCACCAGATGGTTGGGACCATCTGCAGTGGGAAGCAGAGATGAGGACAGGGTGGACAAGCAGACCACCAGTGCCAGCAGATTGCTTATCTTTCTTGGGAAGCAAATAATCAGAGGGATATGGCAGCTACTGACTTTCTCTGTGATGGATGGGGAAGGAAAAACTAATTTTGAAATATCAGGGTTTCAAAGGCTTGGTGTTAGCATTCCTGAGTCAGCATTTTGGGAGGGAGATTGGGTGTCAAGGAGTTCCAGCAAAGAGCAAGGTTAGGATGCAGTGAAAGTCAAGACGGGTAGAAAAGTGGCAGAAGTCAACTGTCAGGGAAGAGACCATGTTCGCAGAGGAGGAGGAGAGGAACCTTCCTGGTGTGGGCTCAGGTGCTGCTCAGTCCTGGGTTCATTCCCCACAATGCCAAGCACCAAAAGGCAACCCAGAAGGAGACAGATGTCCCCAAAGCACGACTCAGGTGGGGATTAGGTGTCTCCCAATACGTCTCTTTGGAGGAAGCCATGGTGCTTAGGCACCTAAGTTCTTACAGCCAGGTGAAATGAATCTGGGCCTCAGGTTCTTACCAAGGCTTTTTTTCTGGTTCCTACTAGCTGGTCCAGCAAGTGCTTATCACTCACATATCTACGGTCTGTCTGGGGAAGTTCAGCCTTGCAGACTATGACACCAAATCTTTCCTTCCAGGTCAGAATATAATTAATTTTAAAATACTCGTACAATGCACAATCACAAGTATCTGTAATCCACCTGACACCTTCGGCTGACTAAGAGCGTTCAAATAATCCTTCGGCTGCGCTGCATTTTGTCAGTCACACTTCCTCCTCCTGTTGGGAGATGTCAGGTCTGTTGTCCATGCCCTGACACCCCACTGTCTCAACCTGCTGTGGTTGCTACTTTCCCAAAACACTCCTGTTCAAGATAGGTGTCCCCCATCTCCCCTCCTTCTGAGATCTGAAGGTGTCTGTGTATTCCCCGGAGCAGGCATCCATCTGGCATAGCAAATTTCATACAAATAAGGCGACCGGTTGACATAGTGCCAGTGATTTAGCCTGCCTTCCACCAGCAGAAATGCACACAACAGCATTTCTAAGAAGCAGTATCAGTTCCTGGTTTGCATTAGTCGTCTTGTCTTAATCGTCTCAGTATTTCTACAGGGTCTCTGGTGAGATTGAGAAGCATGTTAGCAGCTCCGTCACAGCTGGGTTTAGCTGTCTGTGTCAGCAGATGAGAGCCTCTGCCTCACGGATACGGTTTGTCATGTAGCAGTGCTGAATACAGGCTCTCCTGGCTTTATTAATAGCAGCCCTATTATTTTAACATGATGTTCCACCAACCCCTTGGACTGGGGACAATAGGAAACAGCACTTAGATGTTTAAATCTGCGGCACACTGAACTGTTTGAATCTGTATGATTCATTGTCAGACAGTACTACGTCAGGCACTGCAGGCAAAATAAAATAGACTGCATATGCATTCTCTATATGCGTTCGACACGTAAGCCGCATGAAATGCATCCTGCCCAACTTCTGCTTGCAGAAGCCATAAATGAACTCCATGTACCCTTTAAAGCATTCTTGATAGGATCTTGGTAGGATCTTGGGAACTGCCAGCCTGGTGCTTTTAAAGATAACCCCAGATGGTGCTCGGAGGTCTCTCTCGTCCTGTCTGCAGGTGCTTGGAGGATGTCTGGCTGGCTGCTGGAAGAAAATAGCTTTAGGTATGTCCTGGAAGACATAATTTGATTGCTAAACCCAGCAGTTACCACCCACACTTCATCAAAAAACCAGAAAGTTTTGGGGTGGTTCTTTTCATATTGACAAGTATTAGTTTAGCCCTGAGAAATTTGGGAAGCCCTGAAAGTTTGAAACTTGCACTGCTCACATTCCTCCAGCATCTGCCTTGACTGATTGGTATTCCTGGACTTCGTTTCTTTCCCCTCTGCCCTAACCCCTGCTTGATTTGCAGCATAATTGATACTATTTGAAGTCACCAAATTCAAGGGGAAATTTCACATTTGAAAAACTGTATCCTGAAAACACTAGTCTTTGCAGCAAAATAATAATTCTGAAAGCTGTGACATACCCTGAAAGCTTGTGGCTCACTGTACAAATGGACCAATGTAAGACTTTTCTGGGATGATTTGCTTTATTCAGACTGCATCTCCAGTCCTGGAACAGAAATGGTCCTAAGCAACTTGTATGTGATTCTTCCTTTAGGATCCTCAGCTGTCGTTGTTTAACCCCATCCGGCAACTAAGCCCCACACAGCCGCTCGCTCACTCTTCCCTCCGGGGGGATGGGGGAGAAAATGAGAAGGGTAAAAGTAAGAAAACTCGTGGGTTGAGATAAAGACAGTTTAATAGGTAAAGCAAAAGCCGCACACACAAGCAAAGCAAAACAAGGAATTCATTCACTACTGCCCATGGGCAGGCAGGTGTTCAGCCATCTCCAGGAAAGCAGGGCTCCATCACGCGTAACGGTTACTTGGGAAGACAAAGGCCATCACTTCAAATGTCCCCCCTTCCTTCTTCTTCCCCCAGCTTTATATGCTGAGCATGACATCATATGGTATGGAATATCCCTTTGGTCAGTTGGGGTCAGCTGTCCTGGCTGTGTCCCCTCCCAACTTCTTGTGCACCCCCAGCCTGCTTGCTGGTGGGGTGGGGTGAGAGGCAGAAAAGGCCTTGACTGTGTGTCAGCACTGCTCAGCGGTAACGAAAACATCCCTGTGTTATCAACACTGTTTCCAACACAAATCCAAAACACAGCCCCATACTAGCTACTATGGAATAAATTAACTCTAACCCAGCCAAAACCAGCACATCAGTCAAAACACAAATGCCTCTTCCTTGAGAGTAACCTGTCCTAGGAGGAGACTGAGGCAGAGACAAACTACACTGCTGCTAACACCCCTTTGAAAGATTAAAATTCTGATATCCAAATTAGGATTTCTTCAAAAACTGAACAATGCCTGCAAACTAAACAAAAGAGATCTGATAAAACCTTTAAGAGTGTTCCCTGGTAATTCCCAGCCCAGCAACATGTTCCATCTCTATTGCTATTAAAATAGTGTCTTGTTCTCTGCTAGTTGCTTTCAGTATGAAATTAGACCTTGCACCCAGTACCTCTTTTTCTACTTGTCTGCAGAAAATAATTCTCAGTTTACAGTTGTATGACAGTGATAACCACCATTTTAAGGAGAAGTCCATTTGCCTGAAAGCTGCAGCAAAATCCCTGCCTTTCCCCAGTCCCTCAAAGACAGACAGGTTGCAGCTCTGAGCATCTTGCATGGTCACCATTTAATCCAGCTTTTCCCTTCTCCCAGCCCTGCTCCTGCAACTGTGTCCAACCTGGCCTGCCTGGCCCTGCTAGGCACTAAAAGCCATCCCAGAGAGGCTTTTCTTTGGAAAGCAGCAGGGAAATCTATCAGGACTGTAGCCCCTGTAGCACCACAGACATACACAGCATGTGGTGTGCCTTCCCTGCTATGATGGGCCACCATGTAGGACCTTCCAGAGACATCAAGCCCTCTGCCTGTTGCTGATCAAAACCCTTGTGTATAAACCTCCCAGATCTTGTGACAACCAAAACAATTTCCTCACTGTCCTCCTTGGCCCTTTGGTGTCTGCCCTCCTGCTGCACATCACCCCCAGCCCAGCAATGATTTCAGCAATGGGCAGAGATCTGCAGGCATCATCTCCCAGCGAGAACTGCACAACATCCTACCTGCCAAAAGCATAACCTGCTCTTTGACCTTCATACGTCAGGTGGACTTTGTGTCATTGGTTTTTCTACACCTAAAACAAGGAAAACAGGAAAAAAAATCCATGCTCCAAATGCTGAGGCAGGGTCTGGTACACTATAAGGTGATCCATCCCATTTATTTTATAACACTTTAATGCCTCTCTCAGTTGTCTCACTACACAGACTTCAGGCAGAGTGGAGCCATGTTACTTAGCAACTTGCAGTACACATGACAAAATTAACCCAAACAGTTTTGTTTATTAACTCTTAATAAGGAGCAAAGAAAACAGCAACCTGAAAGTTTCACAAGAAGAATGTTTTCCATTTTGGGTGCGTTACTAATATTACAGACAACAATGTTATCTTGGGTGTTGTGTGGGATTTTTTTTTAGCCCTTTTGTGAAGACTTATTTGAAGCACAGAAGTCTTCCCCACCCTCCCAAATGCCTGATGTTTCTATAATGGAAAAAGTATATGTAATAATAGAAAAATTAAAAGACTACTGGAGCTAACAAGCTTTAGCTGATGCCTGCTTGGCCCTGTGAAATCCAGGTTTGGGCGCTGGAGATGTGTAACCCTTAGAGTCTCTCCCAGAGTTTGGACAAATTGCAGGGGTGGGATTTTCAAACTGCTGTGATTTACTCCAGGCTCTTCAGAAAACGTGACCATCAGTTACTCTGTCCCTGTACCCTTGAAATACAGTCCTGCTTCATAGAGATTTTACAAGGATACATGTATTAACACATGCAAGGCAGCACAGGCTTGATTTCAAAAAGTATTTAAGTAGCTAAATAAATCACACTGATTTCAGCAGCAATTAGGCGTCTAAAGATCTGGCCTTCAGGTGCTCTGGAGAAGTGAGCCAGACCTGTTCCTGAGAAGAATATCGAGGATGCCACTTGTGGAATATGTTGTTTTATGTCCATCATAAAAAGGGTCTAGATGCATTCTTTTTATGGTTCCTGTCATATGGAGTTTAAAAAAAAAAAAAAAATTGCTTTTCAAAAATATGTAAAACTTGCCAGGTTTTACCAAAGGAAGAGAGCCCATTGCCTTGCTGGCTCAGGGGATTCGGATGAAAGGTTCCTGCCAAGAATTTCAGCCCTAGGAGAAACTTCTGCAAGATTATTTCCAGATATGAAACTCTTTTCCTGCTGTGCTGCTGAGCTCTCCCTGTCCAACACTTCATGGCGACTGCTGATAATGAAAGCGCAGAGGCCTCCCTCCCAAGCATTAACCACAACAGCTGATCCAGGCAGTCTTTTCCGGCTTTTATGGAGAAGAATGAGTGACTTGTGCATTCTTGTGAGAAACTACTTAGACACCAGATACAGCATCTATAGGTTTTTATGGAAGCAGAATGCAGATTCTTATCAGCCTCCATTTATTTAGCAAGTAATGACAAATGAATTCCTTGGAAACTTATTCACAGTAATCCCAGAGCAGCGAGTGCTCGGCATTGAAATGGCTTGGAGGCAGGGTGGTCAGAGGCACGTACTCCAAGGGTCATGTTCTAGCTGGTGCCAGCTGGTGGAAGGGGTGGCAGGCAGGCAAGAGAAGGAGAGGGACTGGAAGGGGAGCAGGAGGTGAGGGAGAAGGTCCACTTGCACTCTCAGCTCTGCAGCTGGGCTCAGTCTCTTTGATGGGTTTCTGCCCATCAGATGCAAGTGAGGAGGTACAGGCTGGAAGGATGCCAATATACCCTCACTCAATGCAATGTGGTGTAAGTAAACAGATAGGCTCTGAGAGCCTGACAAGACCGCTTGTCTTATCCAGGCCATTCTCTGTCCTACACAAGAATTTTTCCTTTTTGTACATTTTCCAGTACGCTAAACTTCAGTGGATGTAAGCATTTCCCTTAGGAAGTCTTTCACAAGTGACTTGCTTTCCCTGCCAGGAGGTCTTGCACAGAATGCAGCTAGAGCCCCGTGGCGAGGTGTTCTCGACAGGAAAAGAAAAGGGAGTAGGTTCAAATATATAGGGGATTCCTGTTAAAACTAGCCTGCAGCCTTGCTCACCTCCCCACCCAAAATTTTGGCTCCCTGAGCATAGAATATTTCCCCTTTCATAGAATCATAGAATCATGGAATAGTTTGGGTTGGAAGGGACCTCTAAAGGTCATCTAGTCCAACCCCCCTGCCATGGGCAGGGACATCTTCAACTAGACCAGGTTGCTCAGAGCCCCGGCCAACCTGACCTGCAATGTCTCCAGGGATGGGGCATCCACCACCTCTCTGAGCAACCTGGGCCAGTGCTTCACCACCCTCAGCGTAAAAAATTTCTTCCTTAGATCTAGTCTAAATCTCCCCCCCTTTAGTTTAAAGCCATTCCCCCTTGTCCTGTGACAACAGGCCCTGCGAAAAAGTCTGCCGACATCTTTTTTATAAGGCCCCTTAAAGTACTGACAGGCGGCAATAAGGTCTCCCCGAAGCCTTCTCTCCTCTAGGCTGAACAACCCCAACTCTCTCAGCCTTTCCTCATAGGAGAGGTGTTCCATCCCCCTGATCATTTTTGTGGCCCTCCTCTGGACCCGCTCCATCAGCTCCGTGTCTTTCTTATGCTGAGGGCTCCAGAGCTGGACGCAGTACTCCAGGTGGGATCTCACCAGAGCAGAGCAGAGGGGCAGAATCACCTCCCTCAACTCTTCCAAGGCTCCAACATCTTCCAAGGCTCCCTGAGCATAGAATATTTCCCCTTTCATGAGCACTCAGTGTGGAGGGCAAACAGTCGGTCTGAGAAGGCACAAAGGCAGTAAGTCAGCCTATTCGTGCATACCAAGTGTAAGGCAGATTCCCCTCCTATAGTGCCTGCTCAGGTTCATTTGCTACACAGCTCATGCGCTCTTCACGCTCTGCCCCAGCCCTTTCTGGGTACCCCCTTATAATCTTATTACTGGCAGCTGTGAGATCCCAGAGTTTTATCAGGAAAAATGGTCCTATCCTGCCACATGGAGTAGGCAAGGGCCTCCCTGTTCCCCCCCCCCCGATTTGCTGTCTCTGTACCACTATGGCCTTGGCAGTCTTGTGCTGTGCTTTTTCCTCCATGGAAAGCCAGGGCAGCGTTGTTCCTATATCTTAGGTAACGACCCGATCCTCCTTCCCCGTTGTCTTCTCCTATCCAATCTCCACAGCCTCTGTGGTCCTTGACATTTGAATGAAGACACCTCTGGAGCACATTAGAGACAGGTCTGCTGCCTTTCAGTAATAAAAAGTTGGCAAAATAGAATGAACCCCAAAATCAAAACTGAAGAGACTTTCAGCTTCTTCTCTCTAGGACTGACATGACTATGTTGGCACAACATAGCACTGACCACAATCAAAGGGTACACACTAACGTAGCACATCTACAACCGCAGCATCAAGCAGGTTGAGGTTTTGACTCTTTGCTGAGGACAGCAAGAAATATGACCTGGTCTCCCTGACCCAGGCTGGGCTGCAGCTCTCTTAGCTCCACTGGATGATTGTCTCAACTGGTAGCTAGTGGGTGCTGATGCTATATGACATAGCAGGAGCATCAAATCCTAGAGCATATGGACCAAACCTGGGATTGACTTTTAACCTCTCCTGGCCTCTGCAACATGTAAATGAGACCAACTGAGCCTTGTGGAGCTATCCATACATCCATCACTAGAGTCTGCTGTTAAGTGTGGCTCTGGGAACAAGGAAGGGGCAGGCATGTGGCTCAGGACCTCAGCCCTGAGATCTGCTTCTGCTGGCTCCAGTGTGGACAGGCTCCAAGAAAAGAGAGCTGAGCGGATATTTCATATCTGGTCCCCCTTAAGATGCCTGGTCTGTTTTCTTGCTCAGCTCCCTCACCATCCCCAGCAGAGAGGAGGAGGAGCAAAATATCCAGCCGCTGTTCTGCCCCCAAGTCAGCATCTGAGAAAAGGAGAGGCAAGTTTTATTTAAAGTTTTGCTGAAGAAAAGGACAGGATACCCTGGGGAAAGGAGGGAGCTTTCCCCATGGTCCAAAATGCCTACATACCATCCACTCGCCAAGGTTTCTCTTCCTTCTATTTTTAAATTTTTCCCCTTTCTCTGAGCACTTTCTCCAAGAGGAAAATCAGAAAGCTGACATTGCCTCAAAACCTTGTTTTAAGGCTTCCCCATTCCCCATTTCTACTTTTTTTCATCCACAGCTCCCTCAGTCACACCCATCTAACTCTGTGCCTTGCAGCAAGAAGACTTGGATACACATGAAGGTAGATTTGAACTATTGCCTTTGATAGTTGCAGGGTCTGCTTGTTGAAACCAGGCTTAATACAAAGGTTTCTAATGAAAGTTCATACCATCCAGGTCTTTCCTGGCTTGAACAGCAGCTACAGATGTCCTGCTCAGACCAGCTTGGAGGGACAAATTTAATTCATGCTCTTCTGTCAAACCCATCTTGTAGAGTTTGGGGAGTGCTCGGATGCTCAAGCTACCCTGGGCCCCTTTGTGCTCTGTTCATCGCAAAAACTGTTCTGGTGAAAATGCCCTAGACCAGTGAAAAATGTTCCGCGGGAGACTGGGTAGATTATTCTCCTCCACCCCTTTCCCTTCTTTTCCTTTCTTTGTTCCAGGGCACTGGTCAGCCCCCGGCTCGCCACGCTGAGACACGTGCGCACGCAGCTGGGCCAAGAGGGGAAATGAATCATTTGCAGTGGGAGATCACGATTGCAGGATTCTTATCTTGAAAACGAACGTGCACATCTTCAGGAGCCTGGTGGGGCAAATCTTGGCCAACTCAAGGACTTGAAAACAAAATTTCCTGGGGGTCAAGAACAAGTCTAGTTTCTTATTCTTATTTCTTCACCAAAAAAAAAACAACCCCAAAAAACCCCAAACAATCTATATACTAACTTTTTCAACTGCAAAATATGCACAGTGGAAATAGGGAGATGGGAAAATCCCTACAAGATCAGTAGCTCCAGGCAGGATATCCTCTGTGTTGAGAGCTTCAAGGGTCTTTCAGATTCCCGAAAGCTGGCTGGCTGCAGCTATTGTATCAAATTGGATTACATGGGTAAGAATTCCTGATCTGAATGTCATTTGGCTGTGGCTGCTGCGTACAAGCCAACCCTATGTAGACAACACTCTGAAAATCCAACAGGCCCTCTGAGAACTTAGAGATTCTCAAGGCAAAATTAATTAAGAAGTAATGAACTGAGCTTTTGATACCAGAGTGGAAGTGTTGCTGCAGGCGCAAACACTAAGAGAAGGGTGCTTTTGACTGATTTTTAATTAGAATTTAATAGTGCCCTGAAGTTACATCTCTCATTAAAAAAAAAAAAGCTTACCTAGTTCTATGTGATGAACAACTCAAATTAGATTTTAACATATGCAAATAACTGGTCTGAAAGATCTGCGTGGGAGTAATAGAGATAGGACAGGTTAAATCCTTGACCCTTTACAGTTGATTTTTCTTTAAGTGTTCCATCAGCCAGTTTGTTTGCAATTAAACATTAGAATTAATAGAGTTTAAAGGAAGCACTGAAAAGCCATGTGAAATGCAGACACTGAGGGCTTCAGCTGAGGTAAATTAGCACAGCCCATTGATTTTAACCACTTTAACTGTATTAACTATCTCACTGGAGTGTGCAGATCTTAACTGTATGCAACATTTCCAAGTCACGGCCAGTCCTGAGTCCCTGCTTACACTGAATAGCCTTTTACTCTCCAAGATGTCCCATTAGTTAAATACAGCTCAGCATGTATAAGCCTGAGGAAATCTGCCCGTAAAGTCATCCAGATTGCTCAAAAAGCCCTAGCTGGCGAACAGTGTGTGTTAGGGTAACTCCAAGGGCTCCTGGGGTGGCTTAGCCAAGGAGGTTTGTATCTCTAAGACCTTTGCAGGTATGTTGCTGCTACTGATAGCATCAAGAAACCCTGCTGAGCAAGAGCCCACAGGGTCTGGCCCAGGATGAATTGCCATGACAGGAGGCCAGCTTTAGTTCACCCTGAGCAAACAGCTCCTTTCGCTGCACTGTATGTAATAGAATATTTATATCATGTAAATATAACTGACCCTCTCTGTCTGGCATGCTGCGCTTTTGCTGCACTTCTCTCAATAAATATCTGCCTCAAGATGAACAACATCATGCAATGCTAAATAGTAAAATTTAATAATAAACATGATTCCCCTCAAATGATCCTGTGTAGCAGAGATTACCACTTAGCTGCTTTTCAAATGCCTCTCAAACTCATCTCATTCAGAGGCACAATACAGCTGCTTAGCTATTTAAAATTGAAGACAAAACTCCATCCTCATCTTACAACATCTGGTGGCGATGGAGCTTTTCACACAGCTAAGCAGAAGGGAGAGGAGCTGACAAGACACACAAAATCAAACCTCCTGCTCGAGACAAAGGGCATTTGGGTACCTAATGTAAGTGCCACAGTTGTTTTTCTCCACTCACTGTACCAAAGCCTTGCAGTTCTGGATAATAAGTGACCTGAATCACTTACAGATCTCTTGCAGTCATACGCTATAGCAGTTGGCTGTGTGCAGTGCCAGCAGCAGACTGGGTTCAGCCCATAAGCTCTGGTCTGCCATGCTCAGGAGTCTTGTCTGTACAGTTCTCTAGTCTTCGGGACTTCATTAAGCATGGGGGAAGCAATAAAAAGTAGTGCTTGTTGTGGTTTGGGTTTTTTTCCTTGCTTCTTTTTAATTACACAGGAATTTAAAGGTAGTGTAGAAAGGCCATGCCTTTCTTCATGTATCTTTCCTCGCCAGTTCCATGTTAGTTAAGCACTGATTCTGCAACTACTGAAAAGCAAGTTTGCATCTTCTCTTTGACAAGACCATGATCTGCTGGGAAGGTTTCTCTTTACACACAGGAGGAAACATGCTATTGCCATCCTACCTGTCCATGGGACACAGCATGGGGACAGGTGTTGACGCAGCTTACAATGTCTAGGCCATAGTAAGCTTTTCATGTGACCCATGGCAGGTTGCATTCCCAAAGACAGAGGCTATTGAGGGGTGAAGGAATGGGCGGGATGAGAGTTTCAGGACATGGGCAGGTAATCCATGCAGCACTAGGCAAGGGGCTAAAGGTTCGCTATGTTTGATGGGATGCTGTGCATTTGGTTTGCTTCTGAAGCAGTGTGGTGGTAGGGGATCGTGCTTCATCTGGCCGCATGATATAATGGAGTCTTTTCCCACTTTGAATCCTGATATTTGGTATCAATCACCATCTGATAGCTTCTATAAAATGATGCCAGTGTTAGGCAGGTCCCTTATGGCCCCTTATGGTAACATGCTGTGGAATGCATGTACAGACAAAATAACTGAGGTGGTGTAGCAAATCTACTGAAAATGCCTCTGGTGAATTCTTGGCTTTGCATGAGTCCATGGAAGGGTTTTCCCATTTTTTTCAAGAGCCAGGATGTTATTTGTATGTACTAGAGATACTTTTAACTTTCCCTGGAACTCCCTGCAATTGCATTTTTAGAAACATGTTTTGCTTTTGCAGCCATGGGACTTTTCCACTCTGCATTCAGATTTGGTGCAGAAATAGAGGCACTGACTTTACTTCAGACCAACTGTCATCTCAGTGCTTAAATCGACTCATATCAGCACCAAACTTTGTTTGGTTAGCTGTTTATTTTAATGTTCAAGGTCCCAGATCACTCCTCCAACACTTCTCCCAGCAGTCCTTGACTGTTTTGCTCTTTACTCATGCCAGACCTCACAAAGGTCCCTATTTACCAAGGAAATATGGAGCATCCCAGCAAGCAGTGTTGAGAGCAGCAGCATCTAAATGCCCAGGGTAGCTGAACTATCAAGGTGAGCCCTTTGGGTATGGAGAAGGACAGAGGTAAAAATTTGGGCTTGGGATGCTTTTATGGGACAAGGACAGCTGGGAAAGTTCATGGGTAAATCATTCTCTTTGGTGTTTATTGGGACCTCTCATCACTGGTTTGCACTTTCTCCTTAGCTCAGACACCAGCCCGGGGAGAATGTATGGGGGCTTGACAGGTAGATAACGATAACAGCTCCTTGGTAGTTACTCAGTGTCACCTCCAGCATGATGTGTTTAGAGAGTGTCTAAAGTGGGTTTTGTTTCAAAGGGACAAAGCAGCTCCTCAAGCAGTTTTATGGCTTTGTAATTTATTTACCAAGGCAAGCTCAGGTCAGTCACACTATCTATTTCTTTTTTAATGAGGTGCTGTTTATTTTTCACTCTCATGTTCTGGATGGATTGAGACACAAGGAAGTCAAACGACTTCTCCCTGAAGTCTCCAGGGCTTCCAAAGCTAAGTCATTCCACCTTTTAATGTGTTAAGCACGGAGCTTGACTTGAAGTCAGGGGAATGCAAACATGTTTAAAGGTCCTTAAAAACCTTCCTAATGAGGAGCCTGCAAGTGAGCCTTGGTCTTCTCTGTACTATTGAGTTTTAACATCCGTGCAGCTCCACTCACTTCAGCTAAGTCTCACTACCAGCTGAGGTGATCTAAGGACATCCTTTGGGAAAGGTCTGCAGAGGAATATTTTTCATTAGCTCAACTACTGATCTGGACAAATTCAGATACTCCCACTGTTTTTCAGGTCTGAAATAGAAGTTCCTAAACTTAGCCTGGAATTTTCTGTTTCAGACCAGTCAAAGTCTGGACACTTGCCTTTCTGTCCAAATATACCAGGAGGACTTACAAAAGATACTGACTCTCTTTCCACACCTTGCCTCCACGTTAAAATTGGTGCAACAGACTGAGGAATTGAGAGATCCTTTGACGGCGCATGGAAGTTAACTATTAAATATTCAGAGGCTTTCTTCAAAAAGAATTACTTTTTCTTTTCCCCTTTCCTTTTGCGAAATAAGCAAACCCAATCTGAGACTAAATAAAATCATCCCAGATGCTCTTGCACAACCAGGTCATTAAATAAAAGCATCGGGTGAAAAACAATAGAGGCTGGTGTCACTTATGGTGGTAAAACACAGAACCAGCGCTCAGGTCTGTGCTATGGTGGTGCCTGCGGGCTTCAGACATGCACAATGCTCAGTGCTGCACAACAGTAAACCTGCAGACAAGTTGCTGTGCCCACCTCTGAGGCACACAGCCAGGGCTGGGGCTCTCCCAGCTCAGAGTCGAGTGTCCAGCCCTCCTCCATAGGGTGTAAGAAAAATGAGGGGCTTAAGGTTGTAAGAAATGAGCTAACTGGGTAAGGCACAAGAATAACCCATGGGGAATCCACGAGAGTTGACTAGGTGTTTATATCTGCTTGGGAAAGTCATCACTTCTGGTGGCCTGGTGTGTGTCCTGGGGAGGTATCATTAAGGATTTACCCTGTGGTTTTGCTCTTTCACCAGCACCTGCCTTCAGCCAAGGCTGCAGACAGCCGCCGAGCTGGATGGACCCTTCTGACCCAGCTCATGTTTCAGGTTTTATGTGAGGTAGCTCAGGTTCTTCCCACAGAGGCATCTCAGCTCTTATATCAGCAGTTAAGATGCTAGCAGATTTTGCAGGTGGCCCTTGATTTCCTTTCTCCCGTTTCAGGGAAATGCCCAAATGAGCAGGCCTGGATGGTCTTGTGAAGGGGGGGTCTCAGCCTCTCCTGTTGGAGCTGGTCCAGTTTGCACTGCTAGTTACCTGTTCACTGGAGCAGGAACCTATAACCTGACTTTCCCACATCACACACATGAGTGTCCTGACCATGGGGCTGGAGAGTCCATCTTCCACCTCTTCTCCCTGGTCCAGTGAATGTTTAATTATTTATACAGCAGGGAACAGCCTCAGCAGGAGACTTTGAGACCAAACCCCAGAGGATCTATCAGTTGGATGCTCACAGCACTTTTTCAGGACATGGGAGGCTCTGCATAAACCATAGGAAATAGAGGTTCAGCCTGGGTTTCCAACAGCCCGGGAGAGGGTTTAAACCGGTGGCATCTGTTTTCAGTGCAGATTACTGGTGCACTGAGAAAGCTTATGGGATGTAGCCATTTATAGAGCTTCATGTGCCCCGTAAATTTACAGGATGAAATCCTAGTCAAATCAGGAGAGAGGATGGAATTCCCATTTGTTTCCGTGGGCCAGGAAGTCATCAAGCAGGATTTAGGCATGATCACTTCAGCCAAGCCAAGGTTTAGGCAGGTTTGCATTAACCAGCATGTCAGAAATGCAAGCACTACAGCTAGGTGGGGCAGATGCCCCTGTGTTAGAGTTAGGCTCAAAGTGGCAATCGGATACCTACCTACCTTTATGGGGTTAATCTGCAATAACTCCACAACATAAAGCTGCAGAAATGCTATTTAAGTGATTGGGAATATATAGTTAAAACAGAGAGGAAGGAAACATGTAAAGGCATATACAAATGCTACCAGAAGTGTGACCTTCCTGCGGCACAACCTTTGCTTAGGTTGTGTATCACAGGGAGATATTTTATTAGAGCTCATTAAATTTTAAAGCCTTAACAGTACCTTCTGTACTGCGTGATTGGTACAAAAAGGAGAGCTTGACAAAACATTAATGCAGCAGGACGAAAGGCGTCCTCCACTGCAGTGTTTGTGGCTGGGAGATAAGCGCCTGGCTGCAGAGCAACTGCGGGATTAGCGTGACATCGTCTGGTGAAAGCCAGTATGAGTCCTTCAGCCCAAGGCTGGAGCATCCCTGCGCTGGCAGGAGGCGATCGGAGAAGCAGAAAAGATTTGCAGGGTGAATGAACTGGTCCTGATGCCTTTCAGGAGAGCGTGGGAGTGTGACAGTCAGGAGCATAGGCAGGACTGCGGCAAATAAAGCAGCGTAGTATAGCAAACTTGGTGTAACGAAACCGTAAGCAACTCAAAAGTCCAGATTCTCACTTTATATTAATTGGTTCTGCTGTGGCTAAACCTGCCCACTGGGTCAACTGGTTTTTTTCTTCTTTCTTTTCCCTCACTTTTCCCACTCTTGGCTTTTTTTATACTTTAAAACTTTAGCAACTAGTTGACACATTTTCTCTTTCCACTTGTCTGCCACCCCCAGCCAGCTTGCAGACCAGGTGAAACACACAGTCGTGGGACAGTGCTGCTGACTGTAGGAGGACTGGCGCGCAGCCGCAGGAATGGCCAGCAGCAGAAGGAGTGAGTCCCAGCAGACCAATAAAGTTAGGCTCAGGTGGATGCTCTGTGCATGACTTGAACCTTTGCATTTAGAAACCAAGAATCCATCTGTAAAGTCAGTATATTTTAGGGGCACCAGGGCTGAATTTAAAAAAAATCCCTAAGAGTGTTGCACATCTGAAATGTGGTCTCCTTGGATGTTGAAGGCACTTAGGTCTCTCCCTCTCTGAGCTGTGCACCCACAGCGGTAACCTGCAACTGTGTAGGTTTGTATCCAGGTCAGGGAGATGGCACAAGAGCTCATTTGCCTGACTCACCAACTTCCTTGCCAAGTGAGCATGAAATTTTCATGACACTGCAAAGTAGCTGATCCACAGCCTCCTAAATGTCACTGCTCCAGAGATTTTATACCAAAGAAGCACCCTGAATAATTGATTTGCTTTTGGGATGCAGGAATATTTATTTATTTATTTGTGGTGGTGGTAGTGCTGGTGGTTTAGGGAAAATGTATCAGTTGAGTTGGCAAAAACAAAGTCTCTATAAAATCTTGGCTGGGACGAGACCACATACCAGCTCTGTATAGAAAACCTAGGACAAACCATGGGAAGATGATGCATGGTTGTGATTTTAGGCTCATCCCTGGGCCAGGGGAACAGTCTCCAGTCTTGGAGATGGCGTCCCCACCAGTCCACATTTTTAATATGACCAGTGTCAATCACTCAGACGAAGCTACTGTTCTCCAGGGATGCTGAACATCTGTCCAAAAAAACTCTTAATGGCAGCTGAAATTGGCCTCCTACAATCTTTCACAGCTTTGTGGGTTTTTTTTAAGTTTGTGTCCATTATGTTTTGATATTCTCCAAAACGCTAATGAAAAAAGTGAATGGCCCAAGCAGTGAATCCGAGTGTTACCCATCATTTTCAAAGCACCTGGGCAGAACAACAAGCAGCCTCAAAGTCTAAATGCTGGCACTGCTCTTCCCAACTTTTTTCTCATCATTGGCTCAAGTGACAGCCTCAGAGACATGTGAAACCTTTCTCTGTGTCCCGTTTTTGTGATCTAATGCTCACAAGGGCCTCCCCGGCTTTGTCCATTGCACCCACGGTGTCTCAGACATTTTCCCTGCCAAGACTGAGCAGTTTCCAAGACCAGGGTCATCCAGCCAGGCGTAGCCAAGAGGAGCTATAGCTGTGAGGAGCAGAGCAGGGGGACAGACTGACGCCTCAGTGAGAACAGAGTGTCGTGCCCCATGCCCTGAGGATGACATCCCTTCTGCAGGACCAGTATTTTGTAAAGTCAGCCTGGGACATTCCTGAATTCCTCTGGTTTGAGAGGTTCAGACAAAAATCATCTATCAGTTAGAGGTACAAGATGCTTTGAAGCCATGTTACAAGCTGAGTCTTGCTTTTAACACTTCATGGGGCCCAGACTGGGTTGCTTTATTATTCAAACGCAGTATATCTTAGTCATGTTATTTTTTCAACATGGAATCAGCTACATACCTTCTACGAGCAAAGAGGTTGGATGTGCAGCCTGCACAGCCGAGGCATGTCTGAATTTGCCTCTTTTAAACTCTTTGATAATTTTCTCTATCCCTGAGTAACTCAAATAGTTTTACAATGAGTGGCCCAGGAAAAAAAAAGAAGCTATCCCTGACTGCATAAGCTTTGAAAGGTTCCCTTCAGATCACTAAATCATGACAGCTTTTCTGTGCCACCTCTGAGTCCTCTGCGTGAAAGTGTGCGAGCTCCTTTCAGTCATGCAATAACAAGAAGATCTCTGCATGGGCAACAGGCATTTGAGGATATTTATCGAGGCAGCCAGCCTAACACAACACAGGCAAAATGTAAATGAGCACTGTCTAAGTGCTCACACACCGAGAGCGTGCACAGGCTCCTTGCTGCCACTGCAGGGTCTCTTTAATAAATAGCCAAGTAGAAAATTAAAAGCAGCTTGGTATCAGCAGCAGCTCTGTCGAATTGCTCCTGGCCCAGCATGAGGCTTCTTCGCCGGTGGCTTCCCAGGCAGAGTCGTGCTCCTCTGCCTGTGGGGGTCCAGGCTTTGTCCTTCGGACACACGGAACCAAATACGTGTCCATGAGGAAAGAAGGCACCTACATCTGAGAGGGGCTGCGGCAGTTATCCATGAGCAGTAAAGAAGTAAAGTAGCAAAGCAGTAAAGAAGTAAAGTAAAATTTTTACTTTTAAAAATTAAAAATTATCTCTCCTATCAAAAACAGGGCTGCATTCAGACCATCTCTCATGTAGCAGAGACCTGGACTTGGGACCCTTGCGGGGTGGCCAGGTGGTGATAGCCCTGGCTGCAGCAGTTATGATTCTGCACCTCTGGCCAGCTGTCCAACCGGCCAGGAGGTCCTGCCTGGGGACAGACAAGCAGACAGACAGGCAACCCAGTTCTCCTCTGTCACATGCTTTCCCAATGACTTATTCTATTTCCCAGTCAGACAGACAGACAGTCAGAGAGGAGCTAGAAAGCTTCATTTGCATTTTGACACTCCCCCCCCAAAAAGCCCTACAAAACAGTTTTGATGCATGCAGAGAGAGGACTTTCAGCACAGCCTCAGGAAATTTTCTGAGTCAGTGGGAAGGCACAGAGGTGCCACCAGCCCGAGGGACCGAGGGAAAACGCCGCAATGCTCCCAGCCATCACTAGATGCCCTCCTCGCTCGTTCCTGGGGGGAGCTCCTGGATTCTTTTCCTTAAATCCCTGGAGTAGTTCTCCAGTCCCTTTCCCCACTTTGGACAGTTGTTCTCAGCTCTCTTGTAGCCAGGTATCATTTCAGAAAACTGGTGGCTTCGTGCTTTACCTCTCAGGACAACTGATACTGCCTGCTCATCTGCCCGCTCCCTACTCCTGAGCTCCTCCTTACCGCTTTCATCTCCAAAGAGAAGCTAACAAACTTGGTGGTGGGTACAGCTGACTCCATCCAGATCCTCCCCGGCGAACCTTCAGCCCTGTCTGCTCCAGGAGCTGGACTTTAATCCCTTGATGTCTGTCCCACAAGTCATCTCTGCAGGCCTTGCCAGTGAAGGCATCATCACCATTTGCCCATCCCTCCCCTGGCAAACTTGTCCTTATTCCTTACCACAGTAACCATTTTTCTGAGAAGGATATTTTCATCTGTATTGTTATTCTGACCTCTCTGCAACTGTGAACTCTTACATGTCCCACCACCAGCTCAAAGACTGCTCTTCCTACAATAAACCTTTCTTTTAGACCCATTCCCATTCCTG
>NW_008824031.1:495616-498544 GCF_000699105.1 Pygoscelis adeliae
TCTTTCCCTGCAGTCAGATTTGATAACTTCTGCCATTGCTTACAGCATCACCAAACTCTGGGGCTTTTCTCATCTTGCTCACAGTGGAATCTCCTGCCCACAACTTCTTCACCAACCTCAACCTTCAGTAGCACAAATTCTTCTCGCCTGACTTCCTATCCAAAATGCCACTGCTATAGAAACCCCCTTGGCCTCCCTGCACCAGCCCACTCTTCCCGTCTTTTCTTTTTGTGCCTACTCTGACTGTAATATCTTTAAGTCTTGTCCTGACTTTCTAGACCTGACACAATGATGACTCTCTTCCATCCTTACATTCCTTACTGCTCTCAGGAGGCTCCATCCAACCCTCTTCACACTACTTGATGCAGCATCCATGCTGTGGGTCATGGGATCGTAGCATCTATCTGCCTCGGTAGCCTTCTGCCTTTATGCAGAAGATGCCTTCCTCTGGCTCAAGATTTCCATGATGTTCCTTCAGCTCATTCTAGGCTCTGCAACCAGTAGCTAAGCCAACCTCCTCCACCTGGGCAAGTCCTGGGTGGACTTGGCCACCCTGCTATGGGGTGGGAGCTGGGAGCCAGGAGCTGGTACTATGCTGCTGGGCACTGTGTTGCCCTGCCATGTACTGCAGCAGCTCCCCAAGTAGGAGGCTGTCTGGCTCACAACATTTCTCACTTTCTCAAACACTCACTTTCTGTTACTGTCTCACACTCTTTTCCCTTCCTCCATCTTGAAAGACACTCCCACCACGACAGTTTGTCTCACAAGCACCTTCCCTTGACCCAGATATTATAGATGATGTTTCATTTTTTATTACCGTAACAGCAGTTTAGTCAGTCTCGCTTGTTGATGTTCATGTGAATATCGACAGATCAGCAAAACTGATCTTGAAACCTCCTAAAACTAAATATTTTCTCATGAGCATTCAAGTCTTTGTTGTTCTCATCCAGCTAGAGCTGATATGAAATAATAGCCTGAACACAAAAAGGAAGATTTGTATTTGACTGATATTCTGCCATATCAAGGCAAAACAGAACAACTTTGGGAATAAGCTGTAGGTGGCCAGCACAACGGGTATGAGGCAACCAGGTTTGCTTTTGCTTGTGTCCTATTCTTGAGGAAGAGGGGTAACAGCACAAACAGAAAAAAAATGACCATCACATGTAGGTTCCACATATTTTTACAGGGGGCCGTACAGGGCTGGTTAGACCAGCCACACTAAAGACAGCACTGAGAAAGTGAGTGTCATGCAACTCCGCACACAGACAACGACTCAGCAAGACTGAATGAGAAAAAATGAGAACTTGTAGTGATTTATGTTGGTGCTAGAAAGGTCAGTAACAAATGAGAGGAACAGGAAGTTATGTTACTTGTGAAGGAATCTGACATAACTGATGCCATGGAAGCCTGGTGAGGTGACTTTCCTGATCACTAACAAAACTGTTATTAGGAAGGGCAGACCGGGGGCGGTTCTCTATATCATCACTATCAGCTTGTGAGTTGCTAAGTCAGATTTACAAGATGCTGAGCAGAAGAGGAAGAGTATCTGCAGAATGATCTGCTACCGACCATCAAACAAAGTCAGAAAGTCAAAAAGCAGGACGAGTTGTTCCTTAAACCCATTATTCATTGAACTCTCATCCAATTTGTGGAAAGTTCTGTGTGCATGGAGGACTTCAGAGTGGGAGACATATGCTAGAGATGTATGCAGTCAATAGAAAAATAGCATTTAGGTGATACAGGTGAATTCTCTAACCCATCAGGTACTGCACTCAAGGTGATATCATTCATTACAACATACCATGGTGAAGTAATTGCTGGGTAGAAAGTTTATTGCTCTCTGAAGACCAGCCATCATGATTGTGACCTGATTATTTGTAGCATTGACTGTCCTGAACACTCAGCATTAAAAAGGTAAGTTCTCTAACTCAAGGAAATTTACTATCCGGATTCATTGGTAGAAAAAATATGGGTAGAAAAATCTAAATGAAAGTTGCGTCCTTTGATGAACAGTTTATCAGATGGTCAAAAAGTCAGGATTTCCAAGTCAAGAGCACAAACATCATGCTAAAAGTCTCATCCTGGTTCAGTGACAAAGTGAAGGAATCAATGTGAAATAGAAAAGCAATCTACCACAGTTGTGAAAGGGGGAAATGGCTGCCAATTGGTACAAAATAGAAGTAACTGCGAGAAATGAGTAAGTGAAATTAGAACCATCTGGAAACACCTCAGAACAGAGCAAAGAAAGTATTTTAACATCTACTAAGAACAAAACTAGCTTAACAATAGTGCAGGAATATCACTAGAGAGAGGTAGTAAAATCAATAGTAATGTAAAAAAGGAGAGTACTTAATAAATACTTGTCTGTATTCAGAAAGAAGTCAGATCATGTACATGTATAACATGGTGCTGCTGATAGACTTTTTTGCTCAGTAATATCAAGAGGATGATAAACAAGGTTTACTAGGGAAAAATATTTAAAATGAGCACTCTGGCTAATTAGCATTCCTGAAAGAGATGACACAATCTCTCTTCTGCTTCCATTTGAAGAAGTGCTCATAGTGTATCAATACTCAAAAGGGGTAAAGAGGATGAACTGGGTAAGTACAGTCAAATAGAAGTGACAGATACAAACAACTGTGAGCTAAGGGTGGGAGTGCTGCAAATCCTAATAAGCATCTTTCAAAGAACAACAAGATTTATTTTCCAAACTGAGTTTCAGCCTTTATGAGTGTGGCCCAGACATTATGGATTCAGAGTTTTCCAAGGCATTGCATGGCCTGTAAAACACTAAAAGTTATCCCATAACTGATGTGAGAGCTGGAGAACTGAGAAATTGCAAATACAAATGAATGACCACAGCATAGGCTCCCAGTACAGTCCTCTAACATAGGGAAATAAAGCAACTGTGAGTGTGTATATGGTGTT
>NW_008824031.1:498593-501665 GCF_000699105.1 Pygoscelis adeliae
GCATGTTCATGCATAGCAGTAGAAAGATCAATGCTGAAATAGTCCCTGACCTGCAGACTCACGGAGTCAGGGAGACGCTTTGGGGAGAGGATACAGTGTGCTGCCCCTGTTACACTGCTTTTCCCCAGGGACTGCTTTTAGCCACTGCTGGAGACCAGATCTTGAGCTAGACAGACCTTTGGTTCCCCAGTAAAGCCACTCTTACTGTCTTAACGTTGCCTGCACACTTCCCATGCGTGCATTCTTCAAAGCAATCTGAAAAAAGGATGAACTACCATGAACTACCTGCAACAGCAACCTGCAAAGACCAGAGCAAACATCATCCTGTGTGAGGTTCAGGGATTGCTCTGCTCTTCAGTCTTTTATTGGCTTTAGTCTTTATTCTTCATGTTAAATCACTTCTCAGTCTCCTGTGACCACATGCAAGTTAATTGCACAAATATTTGCACAAAAAAGACTTGTTTCTTGAGTTCCTAGCTATCACCACAGCCTTTTTAGCCTTGCCAGTGCAGGCCTGGCCTTGACCATGACCTTTGGCAAGGTGCATGGGCAGCAGTTGTGTTTTGGGTCCAGCTGTCAGGACTGTTTCTCCGTTTGATCCACTACAGCTGTCTGTTAAAAGACAAAACCAGCCCTGGCACCAGGGACTGGGACTTCCTTCTGAGAGCCAAGTTCCCCTGTCGCCAGGCCAGTTCCCCGATCGCTTTCCTTCTGAAACATAAATGTATTTTCCATATCCTTGGCCTGCTTTCAGTGGGAGAGGTACAGACCTCACCCTCTTCTACTCCTCTCTTCACCACATCTTTTCTCCAGAGCAACCAATATCCTCACAGGAACTGACAGGCACAGACTGTTACCTGCCACCAGCTGGGGAGTCAAGGACTACAGCTGCTGGATTGCCATATACTAAAGAAAAAGATAACAACAGGATTGAAAAAGTAAATCCTGCGTACAGCAGCATTTTCTGGAAGGGTCTGTTGATGTGAGGAGGTTGTCCCTAGTACAGATCTGCTTTACTGAGACTCTTGGGGAGAGGGACCATGATTTCACTGTTTTTGAATACACACCAGGATTAGGTGCTTTGCTGCTCAGCACTGGGCACGTGGGAATACTCAGCTGCAGGTATCTAGGGACCACAGATGATAAAAAGCATGATTTCTAAGGAGAGGAAACAGACTGTGGGTTAGATGTGGGCTAAACAGAAAGGGGGGTTCATATTAAGTGTCTGTTGTTCTACTAAGAATGGCTTCCAGGAGTTATGCCTTTTTTTGTACCTTGAATTTACATGGAAGAAAATACCAGGAACTGCTTTACTTTAGGTGAGAAGGTCAAAATAGGTGTGTTCCTTAGGTATTAAACAGGTGTATTCCTTGTATATAAATGATGCACTGGCTTCTGCTGAGTCCAGACACGCTGAGCCTGGAAGAAAGGAGGCAGTTTTCAGCAGTGCTCTTTGATAACTGGGACAAAATACCATGGGAAGTGACCAAACACTGGTGGGGTCTCCATTCTTTGCATCTCCAGAGTAAGGCTGCGCATCTCTGCAGGAGATGCTTTAACCCAGCGGGACCTCTTCAGACTCAACACAGAGCGAAGGGTGAAATGGGGGTGATACTCAGAGCCAGACTCAGCGACTATACACCAATGCCGGCAGAAACCTCCCCAGCCAAGGACATGGCCCACTTTTACACATACTGAAAATCTAGGGGAGGTTTGGGGAGAAGGGGATTGTTTGGGCTGGTTTTTCTTTTGAACCCTGTAATAACACTACTCATGTCTAGTTGCGCACGCTCTTTAAACAGCTGGGATTCCCCCTTCTGATAGAAGTTACGTAGCAGTCACACTTCCTTTAATCTCCATCAAACTATTATTTCAACATACCACCTACACAGCCAGATGAAAAAGCACCAGTAAAAGGGAATTGTTGTTGTTTTCTTTTTTCCTTCTCAGAAAAAAAACAAAGCTTAGAAGAAAAACCTCAGAGTCCGGCTTTGTATGTACTAACTCCTCCTTTCCATCTGGAAATTCCCCTTAGTTATACCATAAACAAACTCCCCTCAAATATGCTAAAATAAAGTGAACTGAAATTCAGTAGTAGACATGGAAGTAGGGACTATTTGTAATCTGATGGTTACCAAAAAAAGACCGAGAGCAGATAGAATCTGGTTTTTCATTTTAGACTATTTCGAATTTCTTATTCAATGAAGTAATAATTCACCTTATAAAGTATGTTGCATTTGAATACAGCTTTTCAGTTGATTTTGTGATTGAGCTTGATAAGGTTTTTAACTACAAGAGATTGCTTCTCTTCATTCCCAAATAATGGATTAGACTTTGAAGAGTAAATACCACCATGCTGCTAGCATTTTTCAAAAGGATTTTGTCATAGAATCATAGAATCATTAAGGTTGGAAAAGACCTCTAAGATCATCAAGTTCAACCATCAACCCAACACCACCATGTCCACTAAACCATGTCCCTAAGCACCTCATCTACATGTCTTTTAAATACTTCCAGGGATGGTGACTCAACCGCTTCCCTGGGCAGCCTATTCCAATGTTTAACCACTCTTTCAGTAAAGAACTTTTTCCTCACGTCCAATCTAAACCTCCCCTGGTGCAACTTGAGGCCATTTCCTCTCGTCCTATTGCTTGTTACTTGGGAAAAGAGACCGACACCCACCTCGCTACAACCTCCTTTCAGGTAGTTGTAGAGAGCGATGAGGTCTCCCCTCAGTCTCCTCTCCTCCAGGCTAAACAACCCCAGTTCCCTCAGCCGCTCCTCAGAAGACTTGCTCTCCACACCTTTCACCAGCCTCGTTGCCCTTCTCTGGACACGTTCCAACATCTCAACATCCTTCTTGTAGTGAGGGGCCCAAAACTCAACACAGTATTCGAGGTGCAGCCTCACCAGTGCCGAGTACAGGGGCACGATCACTTCCCTGCTCCTGCTGGCCACACTATTTCTGATACAGGTCAGGATGCCATTGGCCTTCTTGGCCACCTGGGCACACTGCCGGCTCATGTTCAGCCGGCTGTCGACCAACACCCCCAGGTCCTTTTCCGCCAGGCA
>NW_008824031.1:502672-517666 GCF_000699105.1 Pygoscelis adeliae
CCTCATCCTTGGTGACAATGTTCCCCCCCGCATCCAATAAAGGATGGAGATTCTCCTTGGCTCTCTTCTTGTCATTAATATATTTGTAAAAACATTTTTCGTTGTCTCTAATGACGGCGGCCAGATTGCGTTCTAGCTGGGCTTTTGCCTTTCTCATTTCCTCTCTGCACGACCTAACGAGATCCCTGTACTCTTCTTGAGTCACCTGCCCCTTCTTCCACAAGCGGTAAACTCCCCTTTTTCCCTGAGTCGCAGCAAGAGCTCCCCGTTCAGCCAGGCCGGTCGTCTTCCTCACCCATTCTTCTTGCAGCACATGGGGACAGCCTGCTCCTGCGCCTTGAAGACTTCCTTCTTGAAGAACATCCAGCCTTCCTGGACCCCTTTGCCCTTCAGGACTGTCTCCCAAGGGACTCTCTCAACCAGAGTCCTGAACAGGCTGAAGTCCGCCCTCCGGAAGTCCATGGTTGTGGTTTTGCTGGCCCCTCTCCTCACTTCACCGAGGATCGAGGATTCTATCATTTCATGGTCGCTAAGCCCAAGATGGCCTCCGACCACCACATCTCCCACCAGTCTTCCTCTGTTTGTAAACAGCAGGTCGAGCGAGGCACCTTCCCTGGTAGGCTCACTCACCAGCTGTGTCAGGAAGTTGTCTTCCACACACACTTTGTCATCCTAAGATGATTATTTATTGTTTTGTTGTCCTACCACTAATGCTTCTAGTAAGGCCCCCTCTGACAGGGAGATAAAAGATGGTATGCTAACAGAAAACATTGTTGCTAGGAATAGGCGCACAAATTTTAGATCACCATGACACACTCATCATTTACTACAACAAACCACTACAGGGGAACCACAGAACAATCACAGAGAACACCAGAAGATGTCCTTTTTATAAATATGCCAGCCTTTATTCTTTTCTGTTTCTATGTCTTTGGATTGCTAAGAAGCTTTCTAGGGAAATAGGCCTGGTAGCCACTGTGTCCATTTTATTAATTTTTTTTTTAAAATAAAATTTAAAAGCAACAAAATTAGCTGACACATCCTTGGCTGTCATTCCACCAACCAGCAGACAGAAGCAAAGCATTTTTTAAATTGTGCTGCTATGCACTAATAGGAACAGCCACTGGGAGCCTGATGCTGTTCTAATAGAGATCCACTTACTAAAACGTTCCCAGATCTAACTCCATAGCTCTGGTCCAGTAATAAGACCTCAGCTGATAAAGCATTTTAAGCACATGCTTCAGACTGATATAAGCTGCAGTTCTGCAGGCAGCTGAGCCAACATAGCAATTTGCTGCCAACTGCCTTTGTACCATCTCTGGCATTTGTCAGAGCCTTGGTTGGGCCAATTCTTCTCACTAGAATGGCAGAAAACTATGCTATTGTTTATTTTTCAAAGGGAGCTGGACCTTCCCCTTTGGATAGAGGCAAACAGTGGTGTTGACTTACCCTGCCTCCTGGAGCCGTGCCCTCAAGCAGTTATTTAGATGCTATGTTAAATTGCAGCTTACAGCACTCTTGTTTTCCTTCATGCTGGTTTTGCACAGTGCCTATAAGAAAGGGGGTCTGGTCCATACAGCAGGGTGTCAACTGCAACAGTACAAATAAAAAACATTGCAATATAGACTCAGTAGAAACTGCAGGCCTAGGTGGCTGTTTCAGGAGGTCTGCTGGGGAGCAGACTGAGAGCACAAGTGGCTGTTTTCATACAAAGCAAAATGTATGAAACATGAATCGCCTGTGGTGGGTAAAGGAGGCTGATGACCAACACTTCTGCTGTGGCTGCTGCTTCCCTGGTCTTTAAAGGAGTCCTGAGCAAAGGGACTGCCTGGCTGTAGTAATACAATGTGAGTGAGGTTTCTCCAGGGCACGCAAAAACTTCCATAGGGTATCCGTGGCTGCTCCAACAGCTACCTACAGATGTTCATCTGTCCACAGAAGAAATGAACTGGTGTATCGCAGCCCAGAGCCCTCACCGACATCTAGGCATCTCAAGCATCTTGAAACCAAGCACAGCAAAGACACTGCATCCTTTCTGGACCATCTTCTTTCTTCTTTTGTCCTCACAGCACTTCCCTCCTGCTCCCAAAAGTGCTGGGATGTCACCCGAGGTGATGGGACAAGAAAGGGCCATTGTAGCAAAATGGAAGTCAGACTTTATGGGTTTATTTGTATTAGCGTTTTCTGGGGTATCTGGCACTTGGGACCTTAATAAGACATGCTTTATTTTGACCCATATATCTGCTGTGTGTATTCCATAAGCTGCAGCTCCAGGATGCAGCTGGACTGCAACCTGCCCTTCTCCTGCCAGACTGGGTTCTGTTTGCCTGGGATCTGAGTGGTGATGTTGGCACAGCACACCATGACACTTTCGCCCAGTCAGGTCAGCAGGAGTCTTGGCATTTAGTTCTGTAGAATTATGTGAATTTCATGCATCTTCATTACATGTAGATATCTATTTTTTTTTTAATTTGCAATAACAGCTGGGTCTCATACAGTATCTTTTTGCCACTTCATCTCAAAATATCTTCAAAGGAAGTAGACATCACAGCTGTCTTTTTAAATAGAGAAAACGAAGACTCAGACAGAGATGAGATTAATGAAAAGAGCCCACAAGATCAGTCCAGAACTGAGTTGCATCTGTTTCCTTCCCGTTATTTGGCCACATACTCTACCAAAGCTGGTGAAGAATTATCAGATATTTGCATTTCTTAAAACGTTGAAGCCTGCAGGTTTGCCTGCACTGAAGTTTCATGCAAAAACACCCCACATCTGGCTAACCTGGAATACACAGAGCTTTGTGGTGTCAAGGTCCACCTGCTTCCACTCTGCAAACTCACTCTAGAAAAGCTAACTCAGGTACCACCCTCACTCACCACAGACTGCAGGGCAGACAGCCTTCCTGTCTCCAGTTTCATGTGTTAAAACATGTCTGTACTACACCAGCACCAGGTGAAGCTACACCATTTATCTTTCCATGGGTAGCTCTATTTACAAAATGACCCAAGCTGCTGTAGTGTCAGGAGAAAAGACAATGGCAGGGACGTCTTTTAATGTTAAAGAATCTTTCCAATTAATATGGTTGCTTCACAAATACATTTTCAAAAAATACAGTCCCGGCAGCAAGTAGGGCATGGAAATAGTGTTTGGAAAATGAGGCTGTAAATTCATTGTTTAAGTCAATGGACACTGCTGAATACAAGCCAAAATCCCAGGTGTCTATAGGAAGACCAATTTATAGGAAGATCTATTTATACTGAGAAAATTGTGCCAGAGCTCAAAAGTCAGCATTTTCAAGGGTGATTTCCAGTAGATTTTTCTGTTGTCTGTTCCATCTTTATGATGGAGTAAGAGGATCTGAAAAACTGGTGGGAAAGGAGGGGAAAAAGCTTGGGTTTTTCCCCTCAGTGTGTAAAAATCTAGAATCTGGAAATCTCAAGGAAGACCGTACTTATTTTTTCAGACTGTATCAGGGAATTTATTTGAGAAAAAGTGAACGAAATATCTCGAGATAGGTGCCCCATTAAATCTCTCACTTTAATTGATGTCTGAATGCCATGTCTTCATCAGGCACTTTCCCTTCTCCAAAACATTAAGTTGCTCATGACAATACAGCAGCAGAGACTGGAAGGGCCTTTCACATATAGCAGCATCCCTCAAGACTCAGAGAAGATGCCTCAAGAGAGGCATCAGAGGTAACCATCTAATTTTGCAGGAGGTGGTTTCATGGCCTGGCCACTGCAGAGTAGTATCATCACCCAGATCCTCACCCATGTGTGAGCCTCAGTTTCCCCAATGGAGGCCAGTGACACAAATAAAGTGGAGCAAAACGAAGAAACAAGTAATTGTGAAGTAGAGCCTGGGCAACTCTGTGAGCTCCCTCATTGAGGTGCAGTCAGGTAGATCACAAAATGACTGGCAAAGGCTCAAAAAAATCAGTTGTGCAGAGAGGTTCTCCCTGATGCTCTTATGGAGACACATGCTGCTGGCAGGAGGTGTGTCTCCCATGGCTTGCTAAGGCTCACATCATGTGGGGGGTTCACCTCACAAGGAAGTCACACAGACCTCTGAGGTCTTCTTGCAGAAGGGCTTTTTGAGAAAGTCTGAGAAATGGAGCGGGGGGGGGAGGGACAACTCTACCATCATATGCCTGCTCTGCAACCACTTCTCCATCACACAGAGGTGTTGAAGTTCAGATCAGTGGCACAGGGACTGATTTGCTCTAGATAAGGGCTAGCATGCCCAGGGTGATTCCAGTTGTATACAAGAGGGAATTCCCAGTGTAGGAGAATCCCAAGATGAAGCAAGTTGCCCATCTTGTTAAATAAATACAGACATTTCCTTTTGAATCAAAGGATTCGCATCCTCAGTGTTCACGTGTGATCGCAGACCTCCACAACACATCATGCTCAGGAGAAAACCCAGGACGTTAAGTCCTGTCCCCAGTGAAATCTGCCAACCTGTTTTGTTGTCCTGTTGCCTTTTTCCTCCCATTCCTCCTCCATCCCATTTCCTTTTCCTGTGATGCTTACATGGCAGCTCCTGTACATGCGAATCAGTAAATCAAACCATTTGCAGGCTATTATTTTCAATGTTATCTCTGCCCTGCAAAACATTTCCTGCTTTCCTGTCTGCGGTATTTCTCTAAGGTGCCCCTCAGCAATGAAGTCCCAGCGCAGACATGCCGGGGGTAACCCACGGGTGCCTGCCAGTTCAGTGGCAGTTTCTCCTAGCAGGGTACAAGCTTCCTAAAGCCGCTCAGCCTCCAAGGGCTTGGTGCAGCTCTCCAAGGTGGACTGCCAGGGTCTTTGCCGTGGAGAGCTGGCAGCGAGGCTCCCTGACCATACCTAGGAGGAGCTGATGCAGTGTAAACACCAGAGCCCTTTGAATCTCTGCTGCATCAGCT
Organism: Pygoscelis adeliae; assembly: GCF_000699105.1. Classification (NCBI taxonomy): domain Eukaryota; kingdom Metazoa; phylum Chordata; class Aves; order Sphenisciformes; family Spheniscidae; genus Pygoscelis; species Pygoscelis adeliae. The sequence goes on from NW_008824031.1 coordinate 507,579, forward strand.
TGGTCGAGCCTAGGCTGCAGAGCAAACGGTTGGAGGCTAAGGGGAAAACAACAGTAGTAAAAAAAACGTTTGGATATATGGCAGAGGTGTTTGAGTGGGATTTGGTTGATCTGAAACCCAAGTTTGTCCAAGGCACTTACTCTGTGTATGCCGATTCCCTGTCCTTCAGCTATTCGCCCCACTGGGGATTTCAAACAGAGGACAAATTTTATGACTTTGTTTCCATGGTTGACATAGTTTTTGTATTAACCTGAGATATAATAACCAAAAACAAAAGAACCATGCAGTAGCACAGAGCTCTGGATAGCCACATTAAAAAGTCGTACCTCCTCAGTAAATCATCCCCTTAATGCATACTGAAATACTGCGATTTCATCAGCTTTTGGCTCCTTCACGGAAGCCTTCCAAGTTAAAAACAAAGTGAGGCTTGAAATTACAGCACTGTGTGTAGAAGGTGCAAAACCAGCTTGAATTTCTGTATATTTGCACCATAGGATAAATGCGGTTGCTCAGGAGTGTAGACCATGCTACAGATGTGCAATTGGCTCTTCCCTCCGAGTTTGCTAAGGTTAAACTGACTTCAGGTGTTGGCCCACTACTGCAGCTACTTCAAGTTTGTAAAAAAAATCAGAAACACATATTCTCTGAATCACGCCCTTTTCCTCCCCCATGCACTAACAACTGTAACCTTTTTAACCCTGTGGGTGTTACAGTTTCCTAGTAAAAGGAGGGGGTTTTATGAAAAAAAAGCCAGACATATCCGTCAACAGGCTGTGTCCCAGGCTGCAAGCGCAGCGCGAGCGGCAGAGCCCAGCCGGCGGTGCAGCGCAGCAGTCGGGGATGCCGGGCGGTGATCAGAGCCTGCTATCTGAGTCTATTTATAGTTTTCAGTTGCCTTTTATTCCGGCAGTTCAAGCTGAACAAAAGAACAACATGGATGGGCTGGGATGACTGGGGACATGCACGTTCAGGGATTGAGTTCGAAGCGTGGAGCCAAATCCGTTGTTGCTGCAGCACACTCACTCGTCTCAGCTTCGGCTGCGGGTGCATCGCTGGCAGCAGGCTCTCCCAAAAAGACTGTTAGATATAATGCAGCTGCATACCCCGCCTCGTCCTAAGAACCCCAACATACAGACTGGCATCTCTTTGCTCTTACCATACAGAAAACAAATCTGTCGTTCCCCCAGAGATGTCAGTAGAATCAAAGGTCTCTAAGATGCACCGTGTGACAACCAGCTGCGCTATACCAGGGAGCTCTTGCCAAGGTACATATTAATCCCAGTGCATGAAGGGGTAGGACTGTCAAACATGATAAGGCTTTTCTCTTCTGGGTGAGAGAGCTTTCCCTGATGAGGGCATGATCAGTCACATATTTGACTTAACGGATTTCCACCCCTGAGGCACACAATACATCACTGCATCAGTGAAAACTGAGGACGACCAAATTTCTACACATCATTCACAAAAACGGGCAAATCAAAAGCAGGAGGACTTTCAAGCACAGATGTGAGATGCAGGCATTTATGCGGCCTGACAAACCAGAAGGAATCTGACTGTGTCATCCCGTCCTATGATAGCACAGCATGCATCACATGTAGAAAAGCCAGTGCATCAAAAATCTCAGCAGCTGACACCTCTGCCTTTCATCTCCAGCAGCAGAACAGGAAGGTTTCTGCATTCCCTGCAGACTGCATGCTATGAACTGGATGTGTATGGGAAGCCAGAAAGCTGTGTGAGTTCTGTGCTAGGCTCAGCTCAATGGTTTTGCCACTCAGCTGGCCTGATTGACAGGGTGGAGCGGAGCTACGCTGCATGTGTAAGGGGAAGGCTCTGCAGGTAGGCGGTTGCTGGGAGAAAGCTGAGCTTTGGTTTTAGCACAGAGCTCATCCCACATTATCTGGCTTGAGGGATCAAACCTGTGGTTGATCCTGATATCAACTGCAAAAAACACCATGGCTGGTTTTTGTCCCTGTCCCATATCAATAGCATCACAGCCATTGTCACAGGTGAACCAAGTCTGAACCACAAGCTACTGAGACTCTTTATTAGGCACAGTTGTATACCATACCAGTGCAGGGGGACTTACACAGTGCTTGGCCAGAGGAGTACAGAGCTGAGCAGACTTCAGTCCTCAGTGCTTCTTAGCCCCTGGCCACTGCTGTCCTAGAGAGACTCTTGAGCACTTTTCTGCCTTGCTTTTATCAATAAGAAAGTCCTTTTTGCCATCCTGTACACACTGTGTTCCCCAGACAGGTGTGCAGCTCAGTCCCCATTCAGTGTGCTGTCTGGCAACAAAAGAAGAGCCAGACATTTGGCTTTTTCCTACCAAGACCCATACTTCAAGGAGCTGTTTTCATTTCCCCATTTTCCACACTGCAAAATTTAAAGCCGTATTCCATCATTTTCCAAGAAAAATGAGCCTCAGTTGCTTACAAAAAAGATGCACAGCCGCACAAAAATTGTCTTCTTGGGTAATGTTTTGCAGAGCTGTTATGTGAGTATGACTCTGTGTTCATTTGTATGTGGAGGTAGGAGAGGCAGATGATCTGAGGTTTCCTCCATTCATAGGTTCTTATCGGTCATGATCAGGGGAAGGTAACGCTAGCACAGAGCATTTTCATGTGTGGTGGAACAGAGAAATGCCAAATATCCTACCAGCTTTTCTCTTGACAGTTTCTAAATGAAAAAGGGGAGTGAAAAACTCAGTCTGAAAGTCTTTCAAAGACATTGGACCCCATCAGTCTTCCACAGTTATTTCTGTTTACTGGTCAATGGTGCACAAGCATTTTCTCTGTCACAGTGCTGTGAAAATCCCCCAAAAAGTTCTGTGTTATGCAGCAGTGAGCTAAAACAAAGCCAGACTCTTTTCTCCCTTATTCTTTGGACAGTCATTGTACCCCAGTAGGAAAATGATTGTCCTGGTTTCGGCTGGGATAGAGTTAATTTCCTTCCTAGTAGCTGGTACAGTGCTGTGTTTTGGATTTAGGATGAGAACAAGGTTGATAAGGCACCCATGTTTTAGTTGTTGCTAGGTAATGCTTACACTGGCCAAGGACTTTTTAGTTTTCCATGCTCTACCGACTGAGAAGGCTGGAGGTGCACAAGAAGCTGGGAGGGGGCACAGCCAGGACAGCTGACCCCAACTGGCCAAAGGGACATTCCATACCATGTGACGTCATGCTCAGTACATAAACTGGGGGGAGCTGGCCGGGGGGGCCGCTGCTCGGGGACTGGCTGGGCATCGGTCGGCGGGTGGTGAGCAATTGTACTGTGCATCACTTGCTTTGTGTATTATTATTATTATCATATTATTATTATTATTTTATTTCAATTATTAAACTGTTTTTATCTCAACCCACGCGTTTTTCTCACTTGTGCTTTTCCAATTCTCTCCCCCATCCCACCGGGGGGAGGGGGGGAGTGAGCGAGCGGCTGCGTGGTGCTTAGTTGCCGACTGAGGTTAAACGACGACAATGATGAAGAGTGCAGAGAAGATATCTTGTATGCAGCTTAACTTGCTTAAACATGCTGCCTTAAAGGCAACTATCTAAATAGCACCCAGCAATTAAAAGGCAGAAAGAAATATGCTCAAAATGCCCAATCTAAACTCACTGAGGCTCGAAGAAACATTTCCATTTACTTCAATTGAATTTAGACAGAGGCCAGAGGACTTCTGCCTTCTGCTATAAATGGTTCTTTATCTGATCTTCTTTCTAACTCGATATGACATCAGTACAATACAACTCAGGCCAAAATTTATATTGCTGTACCGCTTGTATTATCTCTACTGAATATAGACTAAACTTACTTGAAATGTTTTGTTTGTTTTTGCCACCCATGGCAGCACTAGCTCTGTTTTCATCTCCAGTCACAGATCTTGTCAAAAGTTTTTGAAAGCATCTTCCAATGTGAAATCTTTGCATCAGTCCTCACCTTTCTAGGGCAATGATTGCAGGTGATGTTGATTGGGGCCATGTTACTGAGAGAAGCATGAAACAGCAGTGACTTTAGATAGTAATGTTTTTCAGGTCCGTCTGGAAGATTCAAGGGTCTTCCATTTCTCTATGGAGGACCACGCAATTTTCAATGTTTCACCATAAAATCTAGTTGGCAAAGGCGTATGTGTCTCTGAATATCCTAAACCCTATATCAGAGTGTGCAAATAAGCACCACAGAGAGCATAATCAGGCAGGTATTTGACTGCACAGTTGACTGCACCCAAATGGGAACTGTGATCTGGTACATCAAAAATATCACAGAGGAGCCCGCTGGTCTCTATGAAAACTCCAGTTCTTCAGGACAGAGAGCACTCTCCTCTTTTCTGTCCCACATCTCTGAATAAAGAATGGTCATTTACACAGAGAAATCAGGTCAAGCCATCTCAGAAACATTATTCCCATCCTTCTTTGTGGTTTCCTTTGGGTTTGATACCTATGTGGAGGAGGATAAAGATGAAATCATGGGTTTGGAGCAGTGCACAGACTGGGTCCAGCACTATGTCCAGCCAGACTGAGCTGGTACAGGCAGAAATTTCACCTGTTCTCCTCTGCAGATGGAGGCTACCAAGCTGGCTTCAGCCTCTTCTTCCCCAGTTCCTTCTGGCCCCTGAGAATTAATTGATCTTCACAGAAAGACCCTTCCCCAAAAACCCTCTCCAGCAGAACTGAACCAAAGTAACTTTTTCACCCCAGAGAGAAAGTACATGCCAAGCATTTCTTTAATTTTCCAGAAGAAATGTTTCACTTTCAATACAGCTATCAAAAGTAAATTCAGTTATCTGCTTGCCTTACGTTGCCACCCAGTTCCTCCCTGTCCTACCTTAGCCCCCAGCAGTCTGCAAGCACTGACAGACCCTCTCATGGTGCTTTAAGTACCTCACCACAGGTGGAATTGGTAGAATTTGATCAGGAAGTTGCCTGAAAACTTAATAAATCTAGTCATAACTGACTTTTGCAGGGTCACACTCAGCATCTGCAATGACACATGGAACAGGTCTCACAAACAAGGTCTAGGCTGGCAACATAACATTGCAATCTTCTTCCTCCTTCACTTAAAGCCTGAGCTAGGCCACTTGGTAAAGCTCACACGCTCCTTCGTATCAATGCTCTTTGCCATTAAGGAACTCCTGCAAATGAACTCTTCTTCTCAAAGCTGCTCAACCCACCATCTCATCTTCTTTAGCATTCTCAGCCTTTTCTAGCACGACAGGCACCAGAATGGTCTTTCCCTCATGTCACCACCCCCTTCTATTGGGCTCTAATGCTGTTCCTCATCCATTTAAATACCTAGCCATTTCATACATATTGAAGTGAATATATGTGTAGCACCCAGAGCGGGTATTACCTCCACTGTACAAATGAGGAATAAGCACCTGCTGCAGGCATCCTGTTCCTGACAGAGCCTGGCAGCCCAAGCCAGTAGGGTTTGGGGCAGTTCATTGGTCTCTTGTCCCTCCAGGGCATGTTAGCACAATGATTAAGGTGCACACCCAGAACAGGAGTCCAAGAGATGAAACTTCTGGTCACAGATGGAGTCTGGCAGTTACAAGAGCTGAAGCTACATCTTCTCTCCCCGTACAAGTGACAAAATTTTAAAGCAATCACTTCCCTTGCTAAGGCTTTCTTTCCTCTTAGCTGCTCTTCTGACTGCCCTGGTCAGTCTCTGCTTCCTCCATCAGCCAGCCGTAGCACTTCATTGTGCCACAGCTACACATGCCCAGCAAAGAGCCCAAGCATACCTATGTATGTCTCACAGCCCTGCTGGCACAGCAAGAAGGATAGTTTAAGTGGAGGATGCAGTCAAACCACAACAGCCCAAACTCCCCCAAGCCGGGGGAGGTGTCTGGTGTGCTGTCTGGTTTGGCACAGGGGGGCAGGAAACACGGCCTTTCTCACCTGCCCCCTCCTAAAATGCAGCCATGGTTGCTGAGCCAGACTTGTGAAAGGCAGCAGCCGTGTGTGGTTGATCTCAAGTCCACTGTGCAAGACCGTGGGCACTATTTTGTATCTGAAGGCAATACAGGGGACAGCAATGAAAACAGGCTGTTTCAGAAGAGTTTGAAACCTTTGACTTGCAGCAATGTTGCAGAAACTCTGATGTTCTGCATGCTCTGCTTGGTAGAAACATTATAGACCTCAGTCCCTGGGCTGCACTTACACACAGACCCACCAGCACAATGCTCTTTATTCTTTCTATCTTCCTGCTAATTCCACATTTTCCTGTCCTGACCATTTGGGTTTTTTGCCTTTCTGATTATCCTCTACTTACAGTAACTAGTAAATAGTTTCTTCTGCCTCTTCTCACTCTTTCAGTATATTTTCAGGAGTGGATCTTCCCCAAAGATATTCCTTGCCATAGATGTCATTTTACAATGACTTTCTCAAGTGATGACAGGACTAAGATTTTCAAGGCTGGGGTATTCCAGTCACCCTCTTATCTGTAAGTGTGCGACTAACTACAAGTGACACACTTTGGGAGCCTGATGAGGTCATGAGCAATCTACTTTCTTTTAGCTCATGCCACTTATGACTGTACACAGTATCGTTAGCAACTTCCTGCAGTTTTTACAGAGCAGCCTGTGAGTACGGCACAAGCTGGAGCACTTCATTGTCTCCCCTGCAAAAGCCAGAGAAAAAAGAAGTAAGTAAGTGATTTCTGTCCTTGAGGCAAGGCATTACTTCTACTTAGCAGTATTTTGCTTTGTTCTGCTTTGATTACTGCTTCTCCATGCTGTGTGTTTGTGCTTCAGAAATGCAGACTCTGTTGATGTTTCACCGTAGTCTGAATCTCCTTGTGATTGATATAACAGACATAAAGTGTTGTTGGGTCTCTATTAAGTACAGTTCATTGCAGCTGATGGAAGCTTTGCTACCTGTCTTCCTTAAGAATTCCCTTTCTTATAAAAAAACATATTTCTCCCTTACAAAACAATTTTAGTTCCCATCAGGGATAGAAGATAATTAGGTTTGAAGGATTTTGGCAGGATACAGGTTGCTGTGAGATTAGATTTAACTATCACTGCAGAGCATGAGGCATGAATACAGAATTGTATTAGAAACAGGAATGCTGGGCTTCCTTTGGTAGACCATAAGGAGAATTCACATCCAACCTTTCCTCTCATCCTTACTCTGCTGGAAAAGCAAGACAGGCATTTTATTGTGATGTTTACCTGCTGGTCTATAGTGACTGATTGGATACACTACATTTCTTCTTTTTCTCCATCTTTTATTCACACAGTACTGCTGATCTCTGGCACTCAGAAATGTGGAGACTGAGTTAAGATTATTTTTTTTTGTCAAATATTTTGGGAGTTGACTTGTTTCTCTGAGACTTCAAAAATACTGGGACCATGCTTAATGCTCTCCTCAGCAAACCAGAGACCTTGCTTTCACATGAAAGCTGATACTCCTTTGCATTTAGCATAGCCATTATTTTGCGTAGTAGCTGCAGCTTTAAGGACACCGCAAGTCTTGTGATAAAGTCACAGGCTGGCAACAGCAATCGCACCACACTGGTAGATGGGCAGAATGAATCAGTTCGGGTTCCTTCCTTTGAGACTTTAAAGGATCCTACTTTTGCTTTGAGAGATTCTGAGATCAGAGAGGATCTTTCCTATGCCAAATAAGATTTAGCAAAGGGTAAACATCCTACCAGAGCTGGGCAGACCTGTTGACTTGATCAAACTGAATTGTTTCCTGAATTTAGTTTCTCATAGGGTCTTCTTGGTTGGTTTTCTTCTCCCCGTTACCTCCCCCATTTGTTTGTGTTTATGTTGCAATAGAAAGCACTACAGATTATAGCTACTGGCTTCTCTTGAAATTTTAACATAAAGTTCGCTACTCTGCCAAAGACCAAGGACCATCTGGGCTCAGTTTTAACCTGCCCTTCCCATAATCCCATTTAGATCAACTGCTGCCTCTAAACCAGCGGTTCCTTAACTTCCAGTAACCTCATTTGGGGGAGAGAAGAAGGGAAAAACCCCACTTATTCAGCTCTTTAGCACTCAGTGGGCAAGGCTGATTTTCTTCTGAGGACTTTTCCATAGATCTATTCACAGGACACAACATTTAAACAAACACTCGCAGTTCGAATTGAGCACCCCCTCTGTACAGATTTCTGCATGAAACTGCAGACGATTCTTTCAGGTTCAGCATTTCTCATGCCTCTTGTGGAGACGTTGATCTTACAGCCTCATCGTGATCACACAAATAGCATTGCTGTCAAAGTAGAAGTGCCCAAGGGTAGCGTTTCAACTATCTCAGCTGCCCTGACAAAGCTCAGTCCCACTTCAGAGCTGAAATGGAAATTTCACAGCTTTATGCAGAATGATTTTGCCCTCCTGGCCAGGTTCCTGTATTTTTGTATACAAGAGGCTATAAAAGTGCATGTAAGTCAGTGGTTCCCACACCAGAAAGAGCTGGGAGTGGGGAAGCGGAGAGCAGTATCACTGCAGTTATGAAGGGGGTCATGCCACTGCTCACATTAGCAGCTGCCATCCCAATGCAACAGGAATGTGGCTGGAGTGGCAGCTGCAGTAACTGAGGACAGGTTTCTGTGGCTGCTCGCCGTGACTTGGTGCCCGTACATCTGACCTGAGCTCAGCACAAGCTCAGGTTTTGCTTGCCTTTTCTTGACACTCAGTGCAAACCTATTGTGTTTTCAGTGTGCCATGGGGTGTAATTAGCAACGAGCAGTTCGGTGCAGTTCCATCTGAGGTTGCTTTTATCTCCTTTGACCCCTTTTCCCTCCCTGCACAGACTCACCTGCCTGTACAAAAGCATCTGGATATCTCCCCGCTGCTCCTGGCTCCAGGGTTGCTGTGCACATCTCATGTATGGAGCCAGGACAGGTCTAGCAGGGTTTAGCAGATAGGACACCTCCTCACATCCCTCTGCCACATGTTATTGCCTCTTGAGTGGGGTGTGCTTCATTGTGTGAAAATCAGTGCTTTAAACTGAACCCTTTGGGCGCCAGTGTAAATGGGGGAACGTTATTTTCGCTTAGCCCTGCCTCCTATGCCGGGGCTTTAACTGAGCAGTGGAGGAGGAGGTAGTCAAGGATCCCACCATACCTGAAGAAATCCCATCATCTTTACAGCTGCTTTCTGTAGGGCACGTCAGGCTTGACAGAATCTGTCTCTTAGACTTAACCAGCACTAGTCAAAAGGGGGATTATCTGCTCTCACCACAGTGCTCTCTGTCCACCCAGTGTCTTGCAGTTGGAGATTAGTGTAACCACTGACACAAAAGTGGTTGCTTCTAGCAAAAAAACTACCTGAACTTCAGATGACTACACTTGGTGACCAAAACACATCATATGCTAAAAAAAAATTCAGCAGAAGCCTGCTTAGAGGTCTTTCTTGTTTCTTAAGAGTCTTCTCCATGGCTGCAGCAGCCAGGGAGCATTCAAAAGAGGGTAAAACTCAAACAGACATCTAGTGAATACAGGAAACTTGCCACTTTCATCTTTCAGGAATCATGTGGAGATTTTTTTCCTGATTAGGCATTAAAGCTGCTTTGTACAGTGTTTATTTGTCTCTGCATTCAAATCCCATCAGTGGTTTCCTTCTGATCAAGCTAGGATGGAGGCAGATCTTTTAAGATGGAGTTGTGCTCAGGCTGGATTCCCAGTATAGTCCTGTAGCTTTAAAACATCCTTTTTTCTCTACAGAGCTTTGAAATGATATAGTTTCAAAACTATACATTCATATATTATATTATTATATTCAAATTCAAAACTATATAGCTTCAAATCCCACTACCTTGTGTGTGTCAGTAAAAATGATCGGTCTGCTGGGTAACTAAGTGGAGCCATTGCTGCTTTTCCTTTGTATGCTGAGACATGCTTATAGGCATGACTTCATCTACCAATTTATTTATGACTAATAGGGAAAAAAAAAACCCAACTAGTTCACTGTCTTGCTGGGCTAATGGGTCATAATCTATTTTTATCCACAAAGATACCACAAACATTTTTCCTACTTTCAAGAGCAGCAGAGCAAATAATCCACGGCAATTTCTTACTTTCTATTACAGTTAACAGACACAAAAGCTAGTGGCTGGGAAGAAAAATAATTTATAAAAATTACA
>NW_008824031.1:517729-531318 GCF_000699105.1 Pygoscelis adeliae
ATTGCTGGTGATGAGTATTGTAGGTGGCATGTCTGTCATATCTGGGAACTGATGCCTTACGATACTAGATTTGAGTGGTCAGACTGACATCATGTTAGTATTCTTGCGTCAAATAGTTACAGTACCACATGCTACTAAGGAAAGCACACAAAACCCCTCCGGAGAAACTCAGGTCCTGTTTCACTGAAGGTTGATTTATGCTTTAAAACATGCAGGTTATTAACCTTTCCAAATATTGGGGGCAGGAAGGAAGGTGTGAAGGGATGGTTTGTTTTTATCTTAACCATTATAAGCATGACATTTTTTAAAAATTATTCTTAATATCCACATTAATTCCTCAAATTTTTCAGCTCTAACAATAATCCTTGGCATAGAAGGATGATCAGAAAATTATTAGAAAGTGAAAAGTATATAAATAATGTGCTCTGCTGATCTAATTGTACTCATGTTATGGATTTCACTGTGTCTTTTTTCTCTTCTGTCCCTCTGTATCTCAGGTGAATTAATCCAAAGACTTTCAACCAGTGATTTGTTCAACTATTGTGCTTTTTTTGACTTCTCCGTCTCTTCCCTGTTACTGTATCTGCAATTTTCTTGTTTATCTTTCTTAATAGGGGTTATTTTTATCACTCCAACTTCTCTGTTGGAAATTGAAACAGTTTTACATGACTAGCTTATAGACAAATAAAACAACAAAAAAAGCAAAATAAAGCCTTTTGCTTTCCCCCTAGTTTTCACTTCCCTCTACACCTACCTCAGTGTTAGCAAAAACACTACAGTCTCTTGAAGGAAGACCAAATATTAATGCAACTGCCCTGAATGAGCAGCAAGAGCCCCCAGTCAAGTCTCTGCACCCTTTTCTGCTTCATTCAAGGACCAGACTCCAGTGAGGATCTTAACATTCACTCTGAAATTATAAGCCCTAAGCTGACAGGCTCACAAAAGTCCACACGCTTTTCAGGGCTTAGCAGTGGCATTTTCAAGGCAAAAGAACTGAACAGGGTGATGTGGTTAGAGCTGCTGTCCACCTCCACATGACTCCAATGGCCAGATGCACTGCTTACACAAAGCGCTCTGCTTAGCACTTGCACAATCCACAGAGAAGGTGCCTGGATGGGTAACTCGATTGCAAGACCCCTAAATAGTCAGCAGAGATCGGCAGTGCCTCTGGAGACAGAAGGAGGGTGCAGCTCACACTACCGCCAAGCTGCTCTCAGTACAACCTCTACCTCCACCTGCCTCTGCCTGCTCCACTCCTGGCCATGTGCTACTTACTACTAATTCCCTTGTGCCAGCCCTGGTGCTGCCTTGACCCTAGTGAGCCACTTCAGAAGAGTCAACTGGTGGACAACTGGCCCAGACAGAAAAAGGCGCCAAGTTTTCTGCTAGCTTACCACTCTGTGCACATTCACTGCGGGGTCAGGTGACCTACTGGTCAGGGACAAGGCAGGGAGAAAAAAAGGGGACGGCCAGGCTGCTATTCTGGCATGGCTGTGATGTGAAACCACATCCTCACAGCAACCCAGGTTCGTGATTTCATCTCCCATGAGCTGTGTAGGGCACCGCTGTAGGATAGTTCAATCCTCCCTGATGCTGGGTAGGAGAGAGGACAGATGACCATCACACAGGTTCTGTGTGCACTGCACAACAAAGCAGTGCTTTGGCCCTGTCCACAAGATGGAAGATCTGATTTCTAGACCGGACACCAGTTTGGTATTTGAAATCTGCCACTTTCTAGGAAAGCCTGAGAAAGAGCACCTTTCCATTCCTCCTGGTAAATCCAGGCCACCTGTCACGAAGAATGCAAGGTGCACTGAATCAAAAAGAAGGTGAGGAAAGAGCAGTCAATCTCGATCTGGTTTCACAGCCCTGCTTGGTGGGTCTGCAGCAAGACATTTCTGCTGCTTTCTCACCACACTACAAGAAAATGGGATTTCACGTCCATCATGCCTCTTCCATCCACAACCCTTTTTACTTGGGCATCTCCAGGTGCCCTGGCGTTTTCCAGGGTCTTCTCTCCATAAGGTCTCAATACATTAGAGCATGTAGGCACTCCATTTTAGGAGTAAGAAATGTAATTATCTATTCTAAGAAATGTAATTATCACACGTCTAACAGTGTGAACATAACACAACAACATTAGAAATGCTAGGCCTAACTACCCCAATATTGTGCCTATAACCTAGGCCAAGAGCAGATGTCCAGGGAAGAGTGTAAATACAGAGCAGGCACACAGCAAATCTTCCTTAGTGGATTACCCCATCTTCCAGTGATTTGTGCTCAGGTGCTTCCTGAGCCAGAGGTAATCATAGAATCATAGAATCATAGAATCATTAAGGCTGGAAGAGACCTCCAAGATCATCGAGTCCAACCGTCAACCCAACACCACCATGCCCACTAAACCATGTCCCTAAGCACCTCATCTACCCATCTTTTAAATACTTCCAGGGATGGTGACTCAACCACTTCCCTGGGCAGCCTGTTCCAATGTTTAACCACTCTTTCAGTAAAGAAATTTTTCCTCATATCCAATCTAAACCTCCCCTGGCGCAACTTGAGGCCATTTCCTCTCATCCTTTCGCCAGTTACTTGGGAGAAGAGACCGACACCCACCTCGATACAGCCTCCTTTCAGGTAGTTGTAGAGAGCAATGAGGTCTCCCCTCAGCCTCCTTTTCTCCAGGCTAAACAACCCCAAATGTCTCTGTCCTGGAAGATGAGATGTTTTGCACGTCTTGAAGGTGAGAAACATGCACGTGCTGACTGCGGTTTGTCGTGTGCAGTGAGTCTCACAGAGCAAGGAGCCTCAGAGTGCTGCTAAATATATGCTGAGCTGTTGATGCAAAACACAGCCAGGACCTGATGTAGCATCTAGTGATGGTTGGTGAGCCCTAGCAGAACAGGATAGGTCACAGAAAGGTGAGAACAGCTACTTTGGACAGGCTTTGCTCAACTGAAAGCTACAGGACAGCTAAGAAACCTAATGCATTGAAACAGCTTGTCTCTCAGAAATGTGTTCTTGGATATCGCTCATCCTTGGCATCACAGCTACATCTGACCCTTTATAAATGCTTGAAAATTGCTGGATGTGATAAATCTCTTAAGTTCTGCTGTTCCAACCAACGTTTCTATCACTAAAATTGCTCATCACAAATATTAGCAGAAAATGAACCCTGAAACAGTATATGTTTTTTTCAGCTGTGTAATTATTATTATTTTCATTTGAATGAATCTCTGAGATGCAGATTAGCCTGCTCCAGTCCTGCACCAGTGTGGGACAACAACAAAGTGCTCACAGGTAACCAGCTGCCTCTTTAGATAAAGCAGTACAGTTACGAATGCTACATTCAAGAGATGTGGGGATACACCCATCACAGCCCAGCCACCACAGAAGAAGACAGATCTGAGAATCTTCTGGGCTGAGCCAAGTATCAAAATAACAAACTCTAAAGGCCTGACAACAGGATGAAAATGTGCATTCAACTGCAGAGGGTCAATGTCACAGGGAGAAATTTCATAAATTGTCTGCTGAGTGCTGCTTTCTGATCTTCAGTTTAAGGAGGAAACCCCTCTGCAGGCCTAGAAAGCTGAGCAGAGACAAGTGAAGCTCAGAACTGGGGCTGGATGCAGTGGTCAGGGACAGAAGACTCTTCCCTGGACAGGGCAGAGAGCCAGGAGAAGGTGAGGGAGGGGAACAAATGGGTGTCGTCCTCTCCTCCTTCCTGATATGGGGCTGAGACATAGAGCATTACTGCTGGGGAGGATCCAGGCTCCTGAGCTGACAGGCCAGACCTTCAGGAGAGGCATTCAGCACATGCTTTTTCTCTACAAGTGTAAATTCACGTCTATGGCTGCACTTTGCCATTTGAGGTTTTGCACTTGGCAGCTGACAGTCATTTAAGGGTGAAGGTCTCTTCAGCTCAGTCTCAGCCCTGTGGCTTAGGCCATATGCCAAAAGCCAGGGGAAAAAAGCATGCCCTGTGCAGGCAGCTGAAAAAGTCACAGGCTCACTCACGGGTGCTAAGCACGGGAAGGGGACTTGGAGCAGAGCAGGAAGGGAGGGGGCAAAGGAAGGATGCAAGAAAAAGAAACATTGGGAACCATGTGTCTACAGAATAACTCTTCTACCACTTCCTTCCTGCCCTGCACCATTGCCGGCTGCTTGTTGGTGAGTCAGGTACCTCTGGGGGAACCATGCCTTCGCACAACGAGCAGCAAACAGCAGGCGTAGGCAGTGCAGAAAGGAGAATATTCAGACAAACACGGGGTCAAGAGAAGTATGCAAAGCCCAGGGGGAGGGGAGGAGAGCGCACCTTCAACCACTCTTGAAGGTTTTTTTGCTAAGGCGCAAGGGGTAGATAGCTGCTGAGTAACTGAGATGGCATGCCACTGTGCCACGTCCCCACCTCAGCTGCTGCCATCTCCCTCACGTATGATTTGTATTCACCTGCTGTGCTTCACCTTAGAAGGGGAGGTCTCCAAGACCACCCTGTGGTGTGCAGGTGTACAGCAGCTCTCACATCGGTCAGACGTATCTGAGTAAAGGACGAGCTCTCGTATGCCTTGTCCCAGGTGAGGTCTGGGCAGAGAACCGCTGCTAACCCTGAAACCAAGCACCATTTTTATTCCCTCTACACAGCAGTTCTGTAGGTGGCCCAGAGAAGGCCCCACCTCATTCACCAAGGGTGGCAGACGCCCAGAGGCAGCAAAAAACTCAAGTCACCACCAGCCCTTATAGCAACCATCATTTTCCTAAGCTAACACCAGCTATCAGTAAACTTTCACTGCTAGGGAAGAAGGGAAGTAATTTTACATCCCCTCACACAGAAACCTTCCGGCAGCCCTGCTGAGTGCCATGCTGTCTTCCCCCCACGCAGCAGTGAGGATCCTCTTCTCCAGTCATTCTTAAGATGAGACATTTGAAACTAAAGGAAACCTTAGATCCCCCTTGAGAGAGCCTGAACATACCCACCGGACTGCAGACGGTCCGATTCTCAGACACGGAGGGATGTGGCACTCTGGCAAGACACTTTGGCCCACTTAGTGCAGTGATGGCTGCCTGCTAACCCTCGTCAACATGTCAGCCCGCGAGCAGAGCATGGTTTGCCACAAGGGGAAGCGGAAGGTAGTCACAGAGCACGGTCGCACCCTCCTATGTACTTCTTACACACACACACAGAGCACTTTCTCAGTTCCTCTGTCTGTGGAGGCCCCTTCCAAACGTCCTCACCCTGGGGAATAGCTTACGCTGCCGCTGGGGAACAGGGATGGCAGGTACTGCTGCCTCTGCCCCGTCTGCTCGTTTGCCAGGACGTCTTCACTCAGAAGCTGCTATCATTGAGTGGGGTCTGAGTGCATTGAGGTACTTGCTGGAAATGAACACCTCTTGGCATGGGCCGGGAGAACGTCTCTTAGTGTTTATGGCTGTGGCTAGCACCGCGCTGCTGTGAGGGTCTCACAGGCTAAGGCAACCCATGTCCATTTTCTCACACCATTCTCATCATCTGGTAACTAAACTAAGTCAGGGGACCTGATTGCCCTTCAAGCTCTAGGGATCTTGCATGGCAGGTACTCTGTTAGGCATTCAGGGTAGAGCTGCTTACACCACCCCAGGGACTGTTCTTGCCCACATGGAGAGGAAGGAAGGTCCCCACCAGCTTGTCCACCCTTCCAGAGATGCAGGAGACAATCCCACTGCACTGGGAGCAGTCTGCTTCCCCTTGGTCTGCTTGAGACAGGCTCAAACAAGCAACAAATAAATGCTCCAAGGATGCTAAAAGCTACCTTCTCCCATGCATGAACTCAGGGTTAAAGAAATTGCTCTTACACAGTGTGGACCAAGAAAGCTCATGCCCCTCCTCTGTCTGAAGGGACTCAATCTCTGCCAACACATCTCCTTCTGGAGTTAGCTGACTGTTCCCTGGAGCTGGTGTCCACCCCATAAGAGAATGCCCAAAAGATTAAGCCAGACAAGACCTTTTTTTATCAAGGATCTTATACAGTGGACACCTTCAACTCATAAATACAGCAAAGTACAATTTTTAAGGGCACACAACACCATTATGGCGCGCCCGCCTCCGTATTCCTCTCTTCACTTGGAGAAGATTTCTGCATGGAAATCATCATGCGATTTTGCAAGAAATGCTTCTCCTAGCACTACTTAACACTAACCAAATGCCAGGTCTGCTCTTGTGTATGGTTATCTTCGGAAGGTGGAGCTTTTTGTAATCACACCTGTTCAAAGAGGTCTTCACCTCCATTTCTTAAATGTGTGTATATTCCTTTCTTTGATCTTGTTTACTTCCTCTAACTGCCCTTATTTCCTGTTGTTTTCCAGAGGCATCAAACAGATGTGGTAGGTAGTTTCACTGGCTTACCATGATGGATGTTATATAGAACTACAAGTTTATGTTCTTCAGTTGCAGTTATTGATTAAGAAGAGGGAGGAGAGAAGTATGAACTAGCCAGATCTGAACCACTACATTGTAATAGAGTGTGGAGGTACACACCAGTGGCCAGATTCTGGTTCTTGTATGCTGGGTAGCCTCTGACACAACTACCACCACCCACTTCAGACGGTTCCCCCATCTGACCAACCATAAATGATAGCTTCTTTTGGAAGTCTGCCTCTGAAATCTCCATGGTTTGCATTTTTTGTTACTTAGTTTGAAAAAAATGAATTGAGGACTAATGCCCTTAATTTCATCTGGGAAGTGACTTTAGTAATTGATCAGCAGCTCTGTCTTATTTATGAGGCAGCCTGGTTTAGGGACAGTCCCCAATACCCTCTTTTAGTGAATAGACATGCTGTAGTCAAGAAATTCCTTGTGAAGAAAGGCACTTTTTCCTGGAAGTAAATCAGACCTGACTCCCAGGAGACACTACAGGAGATCAGCAGGTCTTGGAAAACTTGCCTGTCTTAGATGCTTCCCCAAGACAAGCATCCCACTTGTTCCTCTGACATGTCCTGTTGGCACCTATGGGACCATAACCTTCACTGACACATTTTTAAGTGATGCAAATGCTAACTTTCCACCTTGTCTTCTGATTCTCAGGAAACACCAGCTGGAAAAAGAATAATGGAAAATTGTACAGTCACAAATAACGGCTCCACTTGTACAGGAATTCCCTACAAAGACAGCAAGACACTTCTGGTTGCTGTTTACAGCATCGTTTTTGCCATAGGCCTTCCAGCAAATTGCTTAACTTCCCTGCTTACGTTTGTACAAATCCAACGGAATAAAGTAATTGCCATCTACATTTTCAGTTTATCATTGTGTGAGCTGATGTATTTAAGTACCTTGCCTCTCTGGATTATCTATGTGCAAGGTGAGCACCAGTGGCATATGGGTCCAAAGGCTTGCAAAATAACAGGATTTATCTTTTTCTGCAACATATACATCAGCATTCTGCTTTTGTGCTGCATTTCTGTGGATCGTTATGTGGCACTGGTGTATGCTCTGGAGTCAAGGGGGAGAAGAGGACAGAAAAAGGCAATCATAATAGTGTGTTTTCTCTTTGCTGTGGTTGCAATAATCCACATGCCCGTATTTTACATGGATGATTCAAAATGTATGAATAAGACGACCTGCTTTGAGACTTTGCCCCTTGACATAAAATTGGCTTCTTTCAGCTTTGCCAGATTCCTGTTTGGATTTGCCATACCTTTCACAATCCTCATTTTCACAAACTACAAAATTTTCCAAAGGATAAAAACAAGCAGCAGCTTGACTTGTCACCAAAAAGCCAAAGTGAAGCATCTGGCTATCGCCATTATTGTCATTTTCCTGATCTGCTTTGCTCCCTACCATGTGGTACTCGTAATAAGATCCATATACTTTATGTTTCATCAGAATTGCTCATGTCCATTTGAAAAAGATATATATTCAATTTTTACAGTGTTTCTGTGTTTAGCCACTGCAAACAGCGTTGCTGACCCAATCATCTACGTGCTGGTTAGTGAAAACGTCAGAGAAGACTTTTACAGGAGTCTGAGAAGATGGAGATTCAACTCATCCAGGCTGAATTCATCCATTAATCACAAGACGGACAGCATAAAATTGAAAATGTCAAAAGAATCACAGGAAGGAGGGCTAAGAGAAGAAAACAAAGAAATATCAGATTCATCTGACATTCAAAAGATCTGTAATAGTGGCAAAGACCAAGAAGGTGGCAGCTAGCAGTTAGCTGCTGACACAAATAAGACGTTCCCAACACCAGCTGTGGGCTGCAGACTGCGGCACACAAGTATTTACATGCTGACGTCTGTAGGAAGTTTTGCCACAGTGCACGGGCCAGCAACTCCTTGAGGATGCTGCAGGAGCGATACTTCTTATTTCTGTTTGTCTCCGACAATAAAGTTTGCCCACCAGTATCACTGATTAAAATATTGCTTTGCTATGGACACGTGGAATAAACTAAGTAATTTACTTTGACTCAAATTGAAATCTTAAAAGCTTATTTTTTGGACTGGCTCTTTTCCTCATACGAATTCAGAAGCAGTTTTATCTTCTGAGATGGACAAAAAAAAATTCCCTGCTGAGGAGAGCAATGTAGGGCCTGTTCTTACGGTTGAAATTTTTAGTTTTTGAGGAGGTAGATGTTCAGATTCTCATACACGTACTCTGTTGCTAACGTTTGTGGTTAACCAGTGGAAAATATTAAAAATGAGGAAGTCTTTCAACAGGAGCCTTGAAAATGTTCCTAATACTTCAGTATGCAGCTTTATCTACCTTGCACATTCTGGGGAGAATTAAAGGGCAAAACAGTGGCCTGTTAACACAGACCAACGGTACTTCTACTGTATTAGTCAAGATCCTGCACTGTCCAGAAATTCTTAAAATGTACAATTCTAACGCTTGATATTTTACAATTAGTAGATTTTCCTTATTTTGCAGTTAAATCTGGAATGCACTTAAGTATACAGAAAATTTATACATTTCCGAGTGGTGTCATGGACTGTTTTTATGCCGTCTCCGAATGTTTTTTGAACTTGTGCTTCATTTCTGACTAAGCTAACACTTCCCTTTCGGTATTGATTCAACTTTTACTGGGTAGGACTCTATACAAGTGTTAAGTGCCTTACTGAGAAGGAAGGGATGGCAGCATGGAGAACACAGTCCCTTCTCCCCATAGAGACATGCTGGTGGTGCACACACGAGACTCTGCTGGGGCAGATTTCGTTGTTGCTGCTGCCACTTTCACTATGAATAAATTACTGATGGTAGTTTCCTGTGCCTTCAAACTAGAAATTAAAACATAAGAATGAGACAAATCTGGCAAGATTTATATAAACAGCTTCTTCGTATTTTTATGTGACCAAAGTAAAACAGACAAAGATCATGAATCAGTTGGATGTTTATTTGGGTACAAGTTTGTAAAGTGTTTCACAGCGTCATTCTGCTTCATCTGTAATGTTGTATTTCTGTAATATTTTTAAATTGTCATTGATGTTGACATTTCTGAATTGAACTAACATTAGCCAATGTTAATGTAAATACAATACTTGTTAATGTTTTAAAATTGTCATAGGTATTTCTGTATATTATGCTTTATTCTTATACACTTTTGCAAAGAAGCATTGTGCCAAAATGGCATTTTCTAAAGTTGGTATATTTATGACATATTTAATTTTTATATTTTGTAATGACTCCTCTGGCATCTACCTATGAAAGGCTTGTGTCCTCAAGAGTAGTTCACATAATACTAAATTGAATAGGAGATTGTTTCTTGGAAAAATGTGAAATTCTGTTGTGATGCTAAGTAACAAACTGTGGGTTTGTATTTTCATATGCATCCCAGAGACCAAACTCTGTAAGGTATCAGGGAGAGATCTGCAAAGTGCTGAATATCTGCAACTTTGCTGAAAATCAAACTTTCCATTACTAAAAAAATCAGCAGCAGGCGTTGCTCATAACAGCCCAGTCAGCCACGGCATTGGTGATTGAACTCTGAAGACACACATGCAAACTGCCCCAACCTCAGGATTGTCATAGTCTAAATGTAAAACTCAGATGAATAATAGCAGTGAATTTAGAAGAAGCCAAAGACACAGACTTCTCAACTGATTGAAACGGATGCAAATTAGATATTCACCGCGATGAATTTTGAAATCTCTCTGATGTTCTTCCTCTGATAAAACGTGTCTTTAGAGCAATCAATATTGGAGCCCAGTGCCATAGGTGCAGGGGACAGGGATTAGCAGGGTCTGATGCAACATCTGTAATTCTTTTGCCGTGCCTAATTTACATGCTGTTCTAAATTACTACACCATTATGCATCTTCTTTTAATGAAAATCCTTGGAGCTTCTTTGTTCAGATGCCCTCTGAAATAAAAGCCTTAGGGGTGACAAGGCCCTGTACATCCTGATCCAACTTTGAAGATGACCTAGATGATCTCCAGAGGTGCTTTCCAAAATAAAATATTCCGTGACAGGGATTAGGGGTACCAAGCAATGTATCTACATGGGAAAACAGCAAATCCTGACTTCTTTGGATAAATGGAAAAGCAGCTGTACATCTGAGTAAAGACATCAAGAAATGCTATTTACATGTTGTTAAACTATCCCACCAGATAAGCTGACTGTTTCTCATGTGATAAATTGAAGCATGCAATCCATTTTGCCACACAGTATCTGACTCTGCCATACAGGCAAAGGAACGGTCTCAGCAGTGGGACATTTGCTAGAGACACAGCAAAGGACACTACTCAGGTCAGAGCAGATATGAAGGATGGATTGACTGTGTGGATCTTTCCATCCTTTCCTCCTGCAGGGACAGTACCAGTGAGCCTGCAGGGACTGCTTTGTGCTGTGAAGAAAGGTTCACCTACTACATCAGATCTGCAGTTCTCAACCCAGCTACTTGGATCTGTCCCCCAACTTCCTCAACTCAGCTTAAGCTATAAGATGACTCAGAGAGAGCACAGAACCAAACCTAGGCCGTGCTTCCCAATTTGATATTTAGACGGCCAGGTCTCCACATGTATGGCTCAGAGCAGGTAAGTTGCTCACCAGTGTAATGGGGGCGAGATTAAAAAATTTCACTCTCTCTTGTATTCTGCATTTACTCAGGTATAACTTCCATAATTTGATTTAAAGAAGAGTGGGCTACTGAATAAATAAAACATGATTTTATTTTTACACATGTCTCAGACATTTATAATATACCTGGGAGATAAGTGGATTGCTGATTATTTTAAGAATGACTGTGAAGCGTGAAGTGAGTAATTTCTGGCTATGAACTAGAGCTGGGCAAACTAGTTTTTGCAGACAATATATCTCATTTGTTTGTTTATTCATCAATTTTAAGTTATTTCTAAAGACTGCATTTTTTAAGTAATTGTTTGGGGTAACTCACTTATAAAACTTTATTCCTGTCTAAGAAATGCTTTCATGTTCAGCATTAAATTTTGCTTCAAGAGGATAGTTATACAAAACAGGCAAACCCAGACACAAATGAACTCAGACTCTCTATGCATGACAAAGTTTCATGGGCAGTTGGTGACCCTGTAGGTGGTCTGATTTAGTCCCTGCTATCATGTACAAGCCAATGTCGAATTTCTGTTGGGTAGCGAGTGATGAAACCTAACTCAGAACCAGGCTTTCAAAAACATCCACAATCTATAGTTTTTCTTCGTGAGCATATTGTCATCCTACAGGTCATGCTGTGGGATAGGTCTTTTAGGAAACATCCTCTATATAGTGAAATGATGCCAAAGTTGCCTCACAGGTTGGGATACCTGTCTTATTTTCAAACCAGCACAAACTAAAGGTAGCAAATAAGGGGGGGGGGGATTGCATCAGAGAGATGCAATCATTTTTTTAACCTCTTTGGTGTGCAGGGAAGCATACAGGTGTCAGCATCCCCAGTGCTGGATGTCCCAGCATGTCTTCTGCAACTAGTGTCTAGAGACAAGGATGTGATACCTACCAGTCCTCTCCATCTATTCTAGTGCTTCCTGGGGTAGTTTGCATCCCGCTGCACTCCCTCTTTCCCCTGCACAATTAACCTTGGCACAGGAGAGGGCGCTTCTTATACTCTATTTGCACCAGGGATGCAGCATGGCCTCATGGTGCAATCTTCAAGTGAAAGGAATGTGAACCATAAAAAGAGAAATCTGTTATCCCAAATTAGACTAATACTAATATCCTGCTAATAGATGTTAGTTGCTGCCATCATGAACTATTGGTAAGAAAGAGTAGGACTCTAAACTCATTATGTCTCATCACTGTAATTCAGATCATGGATAACTTCTAGGGTTTTACTCCCTTACTCAATCCTGTAAGAAATGCTCAGAGACAACAAAGCAAAAACCAGCCTTGGTAGACAGATGGAAAGTCTGCTGAGAAGAGATGATAAGCTATGTGGTTAAGAATTTCACAAAACATCACATGAATATCATCTACACGAGCAATGGTTCCCCTGGTTTCAGCTGGGATAGAGTTAATTTCCTTCCTAGTAGCCGGTACAGTGCTGTGTCCTGGATTTAGGATGAGAGTAATGTTGATAACACACCGATGTTTTAGTTGTTGCTAAGCAGTGCTTACACTAGTCAAGGACTTTTCAGCTTCTTGTGCCCTGCCAGCGAGAAGCTGGGAGGGGGCACAGCCAGGACAGCTGACCCAAAATGGCCAAAGGGATATTCCATACCATGTGACGTCATGCTCAATACATAAACTGGGGGGAGCTGGCCGGGGGGCGGTGACCGCTACTCGGGGACTGGCTGGGCATCGGTCACCAAAGGTGCTGAGCAATTGCATTGTGCATCACTTATTTTGTATATTCTTTTATCATCATCATTATTATTTTCCCTTCCTTTTCTGTCCTATTAAACTGTCTTCATCTCAACCTACAAATTCTACTGTTTGGTTTTTTTCTCAATTCTCTCCCCCATCCCACTGAGGGCGGAGGAGTGAGAGAACGGCTGTGTGGTGTTTAGCTGTCTGCTGGGTTAAACCACAACAGTCCTTTTGGCGCCAAATGTGGGGCACAAAGTGTTGAGACAACGACAGCTCTGACCAGAGCGTGTTAAGGCAAATTTGTTATAAGCATTCATCATATTGGTTTAACAGTCGCTGGTCACAATGTTGATTAATTTACTCTGCAAGTTGTCATGCTTGCTCTCAGAGTTGTGTCATGTAACACCCTATTTGCTGTATATGTTCCCTGTTGTGCTGTCTATCACCTGTGGGAGCTGGATTAAGGATATCATTTTGCTGCACTGTGTAACACTACTGGTTTATGATATGATACAATTACTGGTCGTGAGACTAATTTCTGTATTTGTACTTCTGTACTTGTACTCAGCATTGCCGTCATCTCCGTACCTCAGGAGCCACTTTTCAGAAACTGTTAATAATTACACCTTTTACCTTTTCTCCCCGGGGAGACTGGGGAGAAAAGGTAAAAGGACACTTTCCCCCACTCCTTCACCTTCCCTTTATCCTTCAGGCTAGTTACAACAGCTCTTGAGAGTTTTGAATATCCTTGGGATGTTCAAACCATCATGGTCCTGTTGCTATGTCTCCTGAATGTGGTTCATGTCTTGTTTAAGGATAAACAATTATTTAAGAATACCATCCAGAGATC
>NW_008824031.1:531993-540528 GCF_000699105.1 Pygoscelis adeliae
AGTAAATACCTGGAAAGACGGAGAGGAACAAACGGTGGATGAACTGGCTGGCCAACTCCAGCAATACGAAGAAAGCCTCTCTTCCTCCCTACGGGCCTGCATCTCAGCTGTGGAGAAACTGCCGGACATGTTAGCTGAGCAACTCTCCCGGGAATTCCAGCGATTCGAAGAGGATATGTCTTACTCCCCACCTGTATGGACCGGTATCTCAGCCATTAGGAGTAAGCATCCCTCTGCTCAAGAGAGAGGATATAGTGGATACACACCACGGGCCACCCTGTGGTTTTACCTACGTGACCACGGAGAAGACATGGGGAAGTGGGATGGAAAATCTACCTCGACCCTAGAGGCACGGGTACGTGAGTTGCAAGGAAAAACAATCACAAAAAGGGGGTTCTTCCAGGAAAATTGCTGCCCCAGTTTCCAGTGAGCAGTTCCCCAGAGTAGAAGGGCTGATTTTACTTCCAATCTTAATAAAGGGACTTTTGATTCGCATTTACAAGAAGCGAGTAGCGGATACAATGACCGGGACTAGAGGGGCCCTGCCTCCCGCCCGGTGGAGGAAAGGAACAACCAGGTTTACTGGACCGTGTGGGTTCGATGGCCTGGCACACCAGACCCACAGGAGTACAAGGCTCTAGTAGACACTGGTGCACAGTGTACCCTAATGCCATCAAGCTATAAAGGGGCAGAACCCATCTGTATTTCTGGGGTGAGGGGGGGATCCCAACAGCTAACTGTGTTGAAGGCTGAAGTGAGCCTAACTGGGAAGGAACGGCAAAAGCACCCTGTTGTGACTGGCCCAGGGGCTCCATGCATCCTTGGCATATACTACCTGAGGAGAGGGTACTTCAAGGACCCAAAAGGGTACCGGTGGGCTTTTGGTATAGCTGCCTTGGAGACGGAAGAAATTAAACAGCTGTCCACCTCTCTCGAAGGACCCTTCTGTTGTGGGGTTGCTGAGGGTCGAAGAACAACAGGTGTCTAGCTGCCTGACAGGGTAAACCACAACAATGATATACAAAGTCCTGAAAAGCCTTGTAAACCTAAAGTTGCAGATGTTCCGAACAAATATGCAAATACCCAAGTGTTCAGAAAGCTACTTAGAAAGGCATCAGCCTGTATCACAGTTCCCCATCTGTAAAATGGGACACTTCTTCCCTTGCGCATTGTCTGTCTTCTTGGTTTAAAATACAAGCCCTTGCAGGAGATACTAGAAAGAGTGAGCAGGTGTGTCATATGCATATTCAGAACTTACTGCAACGGAGCAGTGAAAGGCGTGGAGGCAAATATAAGGTACTAAAGCACAAATTCTAATGAGTCAGCACTTTCAGGGTCAGATTCAAAGCACTTTATTTGCTTCTATTTGTGCTGGGGCAGCAGAAAAAAAAAATGCAGACTTTCATTTTAACTTTGGGTCTCCTTCTGGTAACATGGGCACTAGACCCTCGGGGACTTCACTGGGATTTTTCCTCACTGGGATGTTTTGGTGTTCGGAGGTGTTTTGCTGCTTCCAAACGGTAAGAGTAATACCGATCCGCAGAGTTGACTTCCAGACTGGGAACACTCAGGGCCAAGCACTCACAAGGCTCGTAGTACTTCTCCAGGTACAGGACTGAAAACAGTCAGTATTTGCTGTTGCAACTTCTGCAAACAGTAGGCCACCAGTACTAATCTCTAAAATCCTTAGTGCTTTGAGATATATCCATGTGGACACTGCCGCTCAAGCTCTTCCCTTCCTGGCACTGTTTTCGTGGGTTGGGAAGCACATTCTTAGCACCAGATTTCTGGAATGGGTCTCTGACAGTGTGAGCCTGACATGCTTGAGGCAACAGCACTATTGCTTACCTATTTGATTAATTTAGGGGGTTTTTTTGCCTTTCTTAAATGTAGTCGAGAAGACTAGGCTCACACTACCCACTACAGGTAGTTTTTATTATTGTATGTTTGACATTTATAGGTGACGACAATTTGTTGGATAAAGGACATTTGATAAGGTATTAAAAAATAAAATCCTGTAATTTTCCATTTAGCTGCATGTACGGTTCCTGTCTACCTCTAATTCTTTTGTTCAAATCTTTCCTAAAATAAGGCTTATGAAAATGGACAGTCCATAGCTCTCAATGGAATGGTGCACTTAACCACCGCTTGCAGTAATAGCTGTGTCCCAAAGATAACAAATGCACAAGCCTCAAACTAAACTCAGGACTGGATGCAGCAATATGCAAAAGGAAAGAAAAATGGACATTAAATAACAAGGGAACTCAGGAGTATGACTAACTTCTTGCTTTCTTGACTGTTACTGTGGGAATGGGCCGTCAACAAAAGGCAGGAGATTCTAGCCAGGCCAAGTACAAATCTGAAGTTTTTATCAGAAACAAGAAAAAGGGGGCGAATGGGGAACTTCCTTCATACACAGGGGTGTGAAGCAGATACAGACAGACTGTAACGTAATAATGGAAAAGATTTGATGGGAAACGAAAGGTCAGCAGGTAACTTCAGCACTCCACAAAAGCAAAATTCAAAGGCTTGTGTGGTTTTATAACTCAGCAAGGGGCTTTCCCTAATGAGAGGCTGAGAGGACCCTGCTTGCTTTATTCAAGGATGAGTCACTCCCTCTTCTGAACAGAAACATTCCCCTCTCATGAGAGGGAAGAAGCTGGAAATTATATTAAATATTTGTCCTTTTTTTTTCTTAGCATTCGGTTTCAGATACTAGAACCATTTCTTAGTCAAATTCCAAGATGAGAAATAACACTGTACAAGGAAAAATCCCAGAAAATAATCTTTTTTCTCTGGAGATACTGAAAACCATTACAAATAAATCAATGTGAAGTTAAACCAAAGCTGTGAAACCAGCCCTCCTCCCCTGAAGGCTGTGGAAAATTGAATGTGAATCTGAACTTTTTTTGCTGGCCTATAGTTTCAGATCATAATGACTTTAAACCTCCAGAATTTGGAGAAAATATTATTTTCTTATGTAGAAATGTAGTTTGGACATATCTTTCTACGATACAAAACAATGTTAATGTATAATCCTGACTTGTCAGTGCTTCAGCATCGTATGTCCAATTGACTAACATGAAGAAAAGCTTTTATGAAAGCCACGTATCATCCAAACATTCAACACATCAGTCAACTATGGGTCGTGAGTCTACTGCCTCTACTCTGAACCACGCAGCAGAAGTTGCATTTCAGAAATGACACTGAGAGGTTAATTCCCCTTTTCTATACTCCCAGCTTTTGTTTTGGATAAATTTCTTTGTGTTTTCCAGTGTCATTCAATCCCTGATCCCTTCTAAGACACGGGATGATGTTTTTCCAGGAGTTTAAGGTAGTCACAAGAGGGCACCAGACTCTAGCCTATTTCTCCTGCTGGCCATGGTGAACTTCACTGTGGAAGCAAAAAAATTAGTCTCTCTTACATCTCTTAAGTTCGCAGCCTGTAGTCATAAATTTGTAAGACTTCGTGCTGCTAGGTAGAACAGTCCATACAGATGCATGTGTGTGTGCTCATGCTTACCATACAGAGAGCTGCAGAGGCAGACACAATATAGGGTTATAACGTTTATCCAGCTATGGCAGAAACACGCAACCTTTTTCAAATGGTGGCTACAAACAGGCAGAAAAACAAGAAGCAAAAAAAACAGAACTGAAAACAAGCAAGAAAAATCATGGGGAGAAAAAGAGAGAGTCAATTCCCTTGCATCACACAATAAAAAATGGAGGATGGTGGAACTTGCCAGGATCTGTCCGTGATTCCCTGGAGAAGATAAAAGTGGCAGGAGGCAAACATACCACCTAAGGCATTCAGCTGGGCCAGCCCCTGCGATATTTAAACACCCAGCAAAGTCTCAACAACTCTTTTGGGAGCCCCACTCTGCCGCCCTGCCTTGGCAAACCACTCCACATCATCCTGCATCACTGCTCACTGCAGCTCCGCTGACTTTATCCCAAGTCTATTGGCATTTGGTGCTATTTGTTAGTCAGATTAAGTAAGGCCAATTAAAGATTTATTATTCTGTTAACATTAGACATGTTGAAATGATTGCTGGGAAACCACGGGCTACTGACAGAGCACCAGGAGACATGAGTTAACATTCCTTTATTGCTAAACGTCAAAGCTGTCATTCCCATCAAGGCACAGGACCGGAGCAGAGAACAAGACTAGCTCACAGCCTGTTGTCTGTGTTCATACTCATGCTTCTGATTGGGTTAACCCTTTAACCAGATAAGGCAGACAGGCATTAGCAATCACTCTCTTAGGGAAAAACAGGGTAAAAAAATAAATTTTTAATATGCCTCTTCATCTCCTAGCTTACCTACTTCTTATGCTCATTTTTGGATACCCTCCCTAAACTATAATTGCTACGTTCCTACTATGACATATTTTTTTCTTATAGACTGTGTAATTCAGATAAGTCGCCATCAAATCAACATCAGCAATCATTTGTAGATACAGTACGTTTTCTAGTTTAACCCATCAATTCACGAGACTGTAAAACAAAATTTGGAAACAATCCAAACGCTCCAACAAGTCATCACAGCCTTCGTCTACTCTTCCAAGGAGCACAGAGAGTCAATTTAACTTGCAGATAAAGCATTAATTTCTATACCAGCATACTTCTCTTACAGATGCTTAATTTTATTCTCCTTGTTATTAATGATGGATCTAAAGAAAATCACATTTCACTAATGTTGTCAACGGCTTGTTACTAAAGTCTCAACCACTAGAATTAAGTTCTGCGTAAGAAACTCAGTGTCCTTATTTTTCTACTTTTTTCCCCTGGTTTTCATGGTCCAAATGCTTAACAACTTTAAGGCAAACTTAAAAATAAACAACTGACCTATATATTCTTAAAAGTTTTGTTAGCCTTAACTGTGCTTTTGAATTATAACTCTCCAGTTTGCCACTACTGCAGAAATTAGTTCCCTGCTGGTATTGTAATTTTCAGGGACACAACTTCCAGAAACAGCACAGTGCCTTCCAAAAGGCTGGTTTCAAGAGCAAAACACTGTAATGTCAAAAGATGCAGAACAGCAAAGGTGTAAGCCTCAAATCTGGCCTAAAAGATCTGAAAGCCATACTCTAATGTATGTTCAAGGATATATGAAAAAAGAATTATTCATTAACTTCTTCAGCTTGCAACCGCTTCAGGCTATTTTGTTCTTACAGTATCTGCAGTTTTCAAAGGAAGGTAGAGCTGGTGGGGGAAAAAGGATCTTCATATGCACAGCACAAACACATTCATCAGAAACAGACTAACTCCCAAGATGAAAATATGGTACTTAGCTTGCTGCAAAGAAAGGAATACCTTCTGTAGTGACAGGCTGCACATGTTTTTTAAGCTTATGGGTGCTATTTAATAGTAGATGCTTAGTTGCTGTAGCAACTGTCATACCCTATGGTATTTATGCTTAGATATGGAACACATATTTTAAGCAGCAGCAGACAACATGGCATTCAAGTGTCCAATATGTATGTTTAAAAGAAAATCCCTGTTATGAAGGAAGTAGGTGTGTTCCTCTAGTTATCCGAAAACCTTTATAACGCAACACTTTTGCAACTACAAAACAATCTTGTCCCTTACAAACTTAAAACAGAACTACCATGATGATATCCAGAAGAGTGCTTAAAAGCCTTAAAATAAAACCCCAAACAACAGTCAGCACTTTAAAATCCATCTTTGCTGACTGCTACTGCATAATCTGGATATCTTTGCTGTTTGGTACAGCACACGGTGCTTTGCCACTAGAGGTTTCTATCGTGGTTTTAGTATCTCACTAGGTACCGCTTTGAAAGTCTTACCTCCGTGTCATCTGGGCTTTGTTCCTACCACAGATGTCCACTACCAACACAAAGCCACATACTGGCTGGTGGGCCAGTGCGCATATGCATTATTTGTGGTTTCATGGCTGGAATTTCTCAAGCGTGCTTTGTAGCCCCTTTGGCTGTTGTAGTTTTGCGTATCACCCACCACCCACCACGGAGCACACTTCCTCTGAACTGGCTGGCAACTATAAATCTTGCTGAAAACACTTCTTTTATTTTTATTTTGTCACATCCTGGTGGTTATGGAGCATAAACAAACACTGTAATATGAGGGCACTCTTTCTTTCAGGTCCTTTCCACTGTAAGAGGAAACTGATGGTCAGTAATTTCTACAGCTGTCTGTGAAGGATCCTTAACTCCAACATGACCACTTTAGCCAGGCAAGCTAAAAGAGTTTGCAGACTAGTACAAGCCTAACAGCTTTCACGTGTCCTGTTTCCACTGTATTTCCTGCAGTCAAAACGTATTAATACCTCTTCTTACCAATTTATTATTGGTTCCATAAAGTTACTAGCTGACCGGGATAAACACGGTGGGGCTGGTTTTAGCGCAAACGGTTTCTTAGTCTGAACAAGTTCTTTTTAGCTCATTCTTCGCTTGTTTCATAGCTCATGTCATCCCTAATCCCCTGGCCTCCTAGTAAATAGATCAGATACCAACAGCCATAAAACCTAAGGCCTGAGGCTGGTGGCCTGAGGCAGACAGATTTCTGCCTGGGAATGGATTTGCTTTGCCACTGTTGTACTGACAACCACACACCCTCCCTCCCATCACCTGTCTACTACTCTCTTAAATTTTTTGCCAGCACAAACACCCAGCTGAGCCAATACAGCCAGCCAATTGTTGCCATATTCAGACATGTATTAGCTGGTGCATGGATTAGTTGGTGTGATGAGTGCTCAGACTGTGCTATTCTCATTTTGTAAGCCACTAGCATTTGATGCCAGCATCATTATCATCCAACATCAAGCTACAGTTAGCCCACAAATGCTCACTCACTCACTATGAATGCTTTGGTTTGTTTTACAGGCACCAGATGCCCGCTGTTCTTTGTCCAACCCTCTCCTACAGGTAAAGCAACAGTCTTTCCAGGCTCAGACCAGTGAAGGAGAAGCTTACCCTCACTAAAGGCTGAGCAGAACTTTCAGCCACCTTTGGTGGTCCACACGTTAACACGCTGTAACAATACAAAAACACTTTCTCTTAAACTCAGTGTGCTGTGACTGCAGACCGCACGCAATGAAGTTGTACCCTGTACCTGGCTTACGGGGCCCAGCTGAGCTGCTACAACAGGCTTACTTCTTAGGGAACAGCCACATTTAATTACCCTCCCTAGCCTTTCTTCCATCTGCTCCTGGATTTTTTAGGCTAGCTCTGCTGCAGGAATGTGCTTGTCTGCAGAAGCACTCAGGACTGTTTCATAACGCTGCCTATCTCAGACGTAATCAGAATTTGACAGGTTGGGCTTAAAGGAAACAGTACATTACGAGTGGGCCTCCTGCCCTACTCTGGAGCCAAATTAAAAAGACAAACATATCTTAAACGCTTTAATTAAACAGTAATTATGAGAGAAACAATGCAGACTCAGAGCAAGTCCACGTTGCCTTTAGCGGGCAGAGGCAAGCAAGCTCTGTCCCCGTTCTGAACCGGCGGGATCACAGCCAAAACTCTTCCAAACCTCATGCAGTCGTGCCGGTACAGCACAGAGCTTGAGCTAACACACCTAGTCTCTCAATAAGACTCGCTAGCCAGAGCACAGCACTGCACTGACGGCTGCAGCTCACGGCTTCCAGTTCAAGGCTGAGTCACGTCTGGTTGGCTCCAAGCACCGGCAGTGCAAGCACACGTTTTCCTGCCTCTGACTGCACAGCCGTACTCTGAACTATTTGCCCAGCTACATAAAGCCCAGGGCCCTCGGACCAGAGACAGAAAACACTGCAGCCACACAGGACTGCAGAGTGGAAAACGCTTCATTGTCAGCTTGGTATTGGTATTGAGACAGGACTCCGTCCTATCTCGCTGAAACTATTTGTTTCAAAGCTTAAGCAACCTCCTGACTAATTTTCCTACCCTCTTTATCTGAGGGCTTGCAAGCCACCGGTTGTGAAACACTGCGCTAAGCCTCATACAAACACCGAGTAAGAGACAGTGCCGGTCACAGCCCAAGAAACATTCTGTCCGAGAGACCTTTCCACAGGCTAGAAATAATATCAGTGCAGTGACCCAGTGGAAAGTGAGGAACTTCATTCTGCATGTATTTCTGTTTCTTATTCATCTACATAAAGATTATCTGCATTAGCCCTTTAAAACTATTAAAATCCACTATTATTATAATAATTTGTAATGTGGAAATGTCATGGACTGAGAACCTTTTTGCAGCTTGAAATTGCACAAATAAACTGGAAATTCCATCGTCTTTTTTTTTTTTTTGTCTTTTAAAAGTGCGGTTTCAGCCCTGCTCCTGGCCATTGACTTCCTATTAATTTCTGCAGTTTTGTAAACACTGTCCAACTCTAAACCAACCTTCCCATCACCGCCGACGTGCGAAAGTCTGGCCAGCTCAGCAGGGGCCGAGCAGCTCTGAGAAAGGAGCAGCAAAGCTCCCGAGGCATCAAGCACAGCCCAGCACAGGCTTGCTCCAGAAGGGAAGGAAGGGGACTGGGAGGGAGGGGGTAGTGGCTGCTTTCCAACGAGCATGGCAC
>NW_008824031.1:540633-542563 GCF_000699105.1 Pygoscelis adeliae
GCTCCTGCAGCCGCTGCCGCTCGGCTGTGGGGGAGGCGGCACGGCTGGAGCCCGGGCACCCATGCAGCGCTGACAGATTGAAGCTGGGCCCGTCCTTCATCCACGCCAAGCACAGACTAACCACTGCCCAGCCAAGGGAAAGGGCTCAGGGTAGCAGCTCCACTTGACTCAGCCCTCCTGCTCTGGGGCTCCAGCTCAAATAAGCCCCAACGTGTGCTAAGGATGGATCTGCGTCTTGGACCCGCTCGGAGAGGTCGAGGCAACGCCTGCTCCTGTTAAACCAGCCCTCTACCTCCTGTTTTCAAACAAAAAGGGCATCCTGTTCAGTGATTTCCTCTTTGGCGATCACACTTTTATAAAGGCTGCCAGTGCTTTTAAATCCCAGGGCTACTGCCACTCGCTTTGGAGATTTTGCTGGGTGCCAGCAGTGACCCGTCTTCCTAGGAGAGATCTGCTGAGCTGGTTTGCATCATTTGCTCCCGTCACCCCTGTTAGTCATTTCATCAGCAAGCAGGTTGCTCTGCAGTGTCTCACCAGGTGCAATGCCTCTCAGTTGTCTAGAAGTTTGAGTACGTATTCTGAATCACCTTTCAATTTAAAAGGCTCCTGCCATTTCTGACCTGTAGTGTCCCGTCCCTCCCCTTTTTTCTTTTTTTTGCATGCAGTTATTGTCTTCATTTCAGTTTCCCCTATCAGGTTGCTTTGCAGATGTTTCTTTCCAGTTCTGCTCCATGCTTTGTCTCTAGAACTTCAACTTTTAACTTAGGCATCAGTTCTGCTTTTGCTTGCAGATTATCTTAGCTGCGAAAGTTTCACGGGCTGAGATAACCTTCTCAATATATGAATATCTGTTCAGTAAATTACCAGTTTTTCACCTGTTCTTTTTAACTCTGCTGTTAAAATTTCGTTTACTGAAATCAGTAGGAGGACGAAAACCCTTAGTGCGTAGTGAAAATTTGATCATTCCTTTTATGACATTGTGGTTACAATTCAATTGAATTCTTTATAACACTATTTTACTCCTATCAGAGATTGTTTGCTTTCTAGTAAATACTTCGGGCTGTATTGTTTTGCATAGGTCTGTCCAGATTTTTCTATTTTGACTTTTCAAGTTTTGTTTCTCACATGTGAGATGTGAGAGTTGTTTTCTCCTGAGAATAATGAAATCATGTCATACCTCGATGAGACATAGTTTCTCAGCTTTTCAACAAAGATGGAGTGCTGAGAACCTTTCACAATTTTTCTTTCAGTGTCTTAATCAGAAACATAGATGACGATGCTTTTAAGCCATCAGACATCCTCTTGTTTCACTGGAGAATTTATTGGGGAAAAAAACCCCTACAAACAGAAATGTCAAGACCCTCTCATTCTACCTAAAAGGAAAAAAAAAAAAAGATAAGGAGAAGGGACTTATGTACCTTACTATATAGATGATGCTATCACTAGGAAGAGCAATACCAATGAACTCTTCTAGCAGTGATCCTGCAGGGAACAGCACCCACACTGCCTCAAAAGGGAAGTCCAAGGAGGCTCAAAGGTTCTTGCAGGATTTATTGTGGGATTACCTATTTTAATTCTTCGCAGCAAAACTACTAAAAGCCAATGTCAAGCTGAATACAGCATGAGAACATCTCCCTTTGTGGTATTGTTCTTTCAAAGTCTTTGCACCATGATATCATAAGCACGGTGCAAGAAACTGTAAAAAACCAAGGGGAAACACTGCACCTTGTAACCTGTCTTGTCCCAAAAGCTGATCTTGCTTTGCTATGGAAATGTTATTTCCTCCTGCTTTCTCGTATCACGCTACAGCGCTCTGTTGTTTTACAGCCTCTCCTACCGAACCTCAGCCCCAAGCCCAGTCGATGCCCCCTCCTCCTGCTGTCTAGCCCATCCTTTCTCCATTTTCTTTCTCCTCGCTCCCCGCCCCACC
>NW_008824031.1:544517-555459 GCF_000699105.1 Pygoscelis adeliae
TTCTGCTCCTCGCACCGCCGGCCGTCGCCCCTGGCCTGGGCGTGCGGCTGACCCGGCTTCCCAACCTGCCCTTCTTCGGGAGCTAGTGCCGCTTCCCGAAGCCCTCCTAGGGGGCTGCCAGCCCCCTATGCCCGGGGGCTGGAACCAAACCCCAGTGCTTTATAGGTGCCTTTGTCCCATCCCAAATAGGGATGTTTCTGGCCCTACCAGCCCTCTGCTGTGTATGCAGCCCACCTTAAAACTCAACACCACCATACGCACACATATGCATGCCTGAAGAGGGGTACCTGGCTTTCCGTGTTCTTTTCACCATTACACATAGCTTCGATTTCTTCCTACAGTTGTTATAACAGACATTATAAAGGGGGGGGTTAGAGTGGTAGAGGGGAGATACAATACCTTATTATCTTCCCATGCTAACCATCGTCACTATACTTATGGCTGTGCAAAAAGAAAAAGCACCCTGCTTAAGTGAACCTCCAGCACTGGCCTAGGTAGTTCTTGTCTGCTTTCTCCTAAAGATGAACATTGCTAAAATCTACCTTCTCTGTTACTCCAACTCTTAAGAAGCTACTTAAGTGTATTTTTGGCAGCACATTACTACATGAATCTGAATTGAGTGTGAATCTGGAATGTGTAAGTTGATGCTCTAGTAAGAATTGGATCAAATTTCAAGCACCTTATTTGTAAAGCAGACTGCGAATTTGTCAATCCCAAAAGCAAGACTTTTAAGGAATTGCATAATACCGTGCTCCCTGTGCTACTATTAAAAAACCAAACCAAACAAAAAACCCACCAAAACTCCTTTTTTCATACTGTATTATGCTACAGATAGCTCCTGTCTCCTTGACAGCTTTTTTCGTACAGCTATTTCAAACAGCAGTTAAGTTTAACACACTAAGGTTGGGCTCTTAACACTTGGATAGTAGTGGAAGAAGGGAGATGATATAGCTGGTGTAGATACTGCCTCTTGGACAGAGACAGATGCTGCTTGAAATTATCGGGGAATTTTGAACACCTTGCTTCTAAAGCAGCGGCAGTCTTGCTCTCACGTACCAAGAGGTTTTACACAGTGGCCAATACCTTTTTGAGTATGTTAATATGTAAATCAATAGAGAAACATACTTACATTTTAATTAATTAGGTTTTAAATTTAGTATTCTCTTGAGATGAGTGCTTGTTGGAGATAGTGCAGGGAAGTCTGGGGAAGGTTGTTTATTTGCAAGGTTTTAATTGCATCTGATAATGGCTATGAAGTTAATTTTTTTTTTTTTTTTTTTTTACTAAGAACTTCGGTTCTGAGGCACGCTCGTATGCCAGTTAATAGAATCAGAAGAAATAATTGCTGCGACGGGCATATTCTCTAAGTTTATGCTAACAGAGGTCCACATGGTTTGTTTATTGCTCTAGGGAAGAACCTGGAATCACATGCAGCAGGTCTTACGTGTTATTATATTGCATGGGAAAACTGTTTCCTTCTTTAGTATGTTAATAGATTACAGACTGGACTGGTCTGCTGACATCCCCTACGTCTTTTAGTTTGTGGACGTGATAATGGCTCTTTTTACCAAGAACTCGTGTGTTCCCATCAACGGTCCCCTCCTGTATCAGTCTGCTATTTTGGGAGGCAAACGGCCAAAGCCTCTTCCTCTAAAATTGTCAGATATCCAAAATAGCACCAAAAAATATTTTCATTTATTGTTCGTGTGACTGCATCATCTTTATGTGTCATTGTTGTGGGTTTTTTTGCAGGTTTTTGTTTGGTTGGGTTTTTTTTAAAGTTTATGCCCTTGTCACCTACCCTAAACTAAAAGCGTATCTAGTAGGAATTTGGGGATTCAAATAGGTACCATATACAGGCTCTCAAAGAGATTGCCTTTCATTTATAGTGTTTTGAAAGTATACCCGGGGAGCAAAAACTTCTGAACTTTTATAGCATCATAAGGTCTTTGACAGAAATAAGAAACACTTTATTGACTTGATACTATGGTGTCTCACTGGAGTTGTAGTTCATATGCCTCATGACCCTGTCTTGAATGTTGCTGTGAGCTCAGTCTGTAAAAGAGAGTGAGACTATGAGTTGGTTGAAATAGAGTTTCCATGATATAACAGCATTTTAGTCTGAATGTTTTGGCATCGAGTCAAAATTGATCAAAGTCAAACTGGCTTGAGAGTGTTTAAGGTGGGTTTTTTTGTTGTGGTATTTTAACGAGTATGCAGCTTCTTGAGAAAAACAAGTTTTCTGCCCCCCCGCCCCCTCCCCGGTCTTTTGTCAACCATCTCCTTCCCCCCCAATTTTGAGAGCAAGCACTCTTCAAAAATTTTTTTTATTACCAGCCACAACAGGAAAACAAAAGTAGATACCCATATGCATCTTCTTTACTTGTTTCTTTTCTAGGTATGTACTTCAGTTGCAGACAGGGAACTGTCTTGTACTGTACAGACATGTCTAGAAAAATATCTGAATTGTTTTCATATTTTATCATGTAAGTTTTTGTAGCCTGTTGAAACGGAGCATTCTTTTAGGTTTCAGTAATTAAAGGAATTGTTGCATGTGTTTGGTAGTTGTATCTGGTATATCAAATCTTATTTTGCCTTAAATGTGTGTTTAAAAACTCAGCCTTTATAATTAAAACAATTTAATTACTGTCATTACTTTCATTATTGTCATCTTGCAAAGTAAATCTTAGTCATAAAGTTTCTATGCTGGTACAGGAAAATTCTCCCTGGTTTTGCTATGTTTTAGTTTTATATTTGTGCATGCTTGCTCTTTTTCTCTAGATGCTACAGAGATGCATGGTTTTGTACAGCAAAGGTGAAAACTGTATAGTTTT
Source organism: Pygoscelis adeliae (assembly GCF_000699105.1). Taxonomy (NCBI): domain Eukaryota; kingdom Metazoa; phylum Chordata; class Aves; order Sphenisciformes; family Spheniscidae; genus Pygoscelis; species Pygoscelis adeliae. The sequence goes on from NW_008824031.1 coordinate 547,352, forward strand.
CTGATAAAAGTAATGAAGACTTGCTTTCAGTATGCTTTTGTGCGCGTTTAAATTTTTCAGATGATCGCTAAAGATTTTTTTGCTCTTTAAATGGCAAAGGTATAGGGATAAGGGAGAGGCTGGTCCAAAGGTCAGGGTAATTGCCTAGGACTTGGACTTAAACTGGCAGTTTCCTTCTCCTGCCACAGATTTTGCGTGTATTGTTGGGCAAATCACTTTTGTGCTCCAGCTGTAAATTGGGTTTAATAGTACTATTTGAATTTGTAGGATTGTTGTAGAGATGCTGAAGCAATTGACAAAATATAGAGGTGTGTAAGTTTCTGAAATGGGAAACTATTTTGTTCTGCATCTCCTGTACTTGGCTGACATCTTGCTTCCTGGTACTTGGTAGGTGGTGCTCTTAACTTTTACTGTATGGACTCTTGCTCAGTAGCATGGGAGAAGAGGAAGGACTACATCAAACACAATTACTGGTATGTAATTTTTGCTTCTTAAATGAAACTGTAATCTAGTATTCTGTGCAGTCTTGGGAACAGGGTGACAAAGAACTGGTTTTATGATGTAAGATACTAATTGGAAGTAAGTGTTACAGGGAAAAAAAATCCAGTGAATGCTGTGAAAGGTTTACCTTTAAGAATCCATAAATATTTTTTCCTCCATTTCTACACACCCAAGTGTGTGTGATGTATTGAGGTCTTCAAGTTTTCTGCTGTTCTGTTGGTGTGTCTTAGAATAGTTTCTGTTCTTCTGTTGGTGTATCCTAGAATAGTAGATGTATGAAAACCAGGTTAACATTCAATTGAAGTTTTGATTATTCTTCACAAGAATATAAGCTGAAATAAAAGAAGCTTCAAACTCTGCACAGTGTTTAATGTTTGATGACGTAATCATACATGGTTGATTAGTAGTCCCAAAAGATGTCTCTAGAGGTCAAGTTTCACATGGGGTGTGTGTGTTTAGAAATTACTGTACATACAACTTTGTAGGAAAAATTAAATGGGATATCCTCCGATAGGAAGTTGCAGGAATATCTAAAAACCTGGAAAAGGTGCTATCAAGCAAAAACTTGGGTTGTATTTAATGGGAATAATGCAAAAATTTTAAGTTACAGGAGAAAATTTTACAAGAAACTTCCAAAGCATTTAATATATTGGTAATCTATGGATAGCTTTTAAGAAGTCTGAAAAATGACCATAAGACCAAGTTCATATATTCTATATTGTAGTCTCTGCATATTATGATTTCTTCATATTACAATTTCTAGAGAGTTTTGTATCTTCAGTGGAAAAAAATCTTTGAGTCGACAAATCCAAAAAAAGCTTATTTCATGGATATATACAGCATTGTAAGAAGTGTTGTACAGAGTCAGACCAAATGTTTAGCTAGCTACTGTGCTATCCCCAGGTTTGCAGAGTAGATAAGTATGTAATGTATTTTGAAAGGAACAATGTTGTTGTACTTTGGTGGATTTTTAGTGACTCTGAAAAAGCTGAGAGAGCGCTCTCTGAAAACATGTGGAACATACTGTAGCAACCAGAAAAGCAAGGCAGAGGTTAGGGCTTACCAAGGGAAATGGAAAATGATATAGAAAGACATTGCAATAGTATTTTGGTTTTATCAGCTTTTAGTTGAAAACCTTTGTTTTGTTTGGGTCACTACATTAAAAAAAATCCCCAAATACTGGGCAAACAGGAATTTTAAGGACAGAAGACTTAGAAGGGACATTATAAAGGTGCATAAATGTAAAGATAAGGTACTAGCTTTCATTTGCAGTCTAATTTTTATAAGGGTAAAAGAATTGACATCTACTGCATTTAAAAAAAAAAAGTTACTTTGTATTTCAAGAGATCAGCTGCAATATTTGAATGGGGCACTATTGTCAAAATTAGTGCAATTCAGAAGAATATCTGGAGGCTAGTGCTTGAAAGTCATACCTTGGAAAATTCAGCAAGTGCTTTTTAGATGTAAATAATGAGAAGCCTGGATGCACCCCACTTATTTTGAGCTGGTGAACCTAAACTAGGCATACGGGAATTTTGCTTTCTTATAGTCAACTGGGAAAGAAGTACAGAAGCCCATACAGAGAATGACTGTGCCTATCCTTATTGGACTTGCACAATTCATGTTGGAATTACACAGTTCAGTTACTCACCTGGGTAAGGGAACCAGAAGGACTGCTTTAGCCACCTCAGTTGAATGTCTCAAGTTATATGGAACAAATCTAGATCTTACTCTCCCTGTAGCCAAAATAAGCTAACCTTTTTCAAGTATGCTGCCCATGGTATTTTTTTCGTGTTACTCTTGCCATTACAGGCATGTTGATGTTCTGGAGGGGTCAAATCTTTTAAAGATGGTGTGCCAGGTTGTATTTTTATTTCCAAAACTAGAGGTTAAGCATGCCAGTAGAAACTCAGGAGGAGCGAGGAGAAACTGCCTCTCCAGTAGGTGAAATACAGCCGTTGAGATGTTTGCTTCTGTGTGAAGCAGTGGCTCCTGACTTCCATCAAGTGTGGAGCTTTATGGGAGCCAGGGAGCCCCTGCCTCTCTCCGATGCCATGACTTGTGGACCTGCTCACCCCTGGTTCCCGAGTGCCGTCTTTGGGACCCAGTCCATATGTTCCTGACCCCTGTTGTACCACACTGGCCATTCTATAACCTGGTATGACAATTCTGATGTTTCTATCTTAAAATAATTTGCTGTTTAAATTTAAGATTAAAGTTTTCTGTTTCATTTTTTAGTGGTTTTTTTTCCCTCCCTCTTGAGCCGTTTATGTTGTACAAGAATTTTTTATTTTATTTTTTTTTAACAGGACACAATGTTTGTGCGAGGATTAAAGAGAAAATGTTTTGATGGCGAAGAAGATATTGAAGGAACTCTGGCTGGTATTAAGGCTATTCCTTCATATAATCTTCAGCGGCAGTCACTTTTAGATATGTCCTTGGTTAAACTTCAGCTGTGTCACATGCTGGTTGAACCTAACCTTTGTCGTTCGGTACTTATAGCCAACACGGTACGGCAGATCCAAGAGGAAATGACTCAAGATGGGACTTGGCAGATGATAAATACACAGAGTACAGGGCAGGCATCCCTGGATCGTCTTGTTTCAACAGATATCCTCTGTCGTTCATCTAGGGAACAAGCTGAGGGAAAGCATGTTCCCAGCTATAGTACTTTCAATAAAGACTTTGAGGGTGACCAGGCGCAAGATAGTTCAGAAACTATGTCAACAGTCTCTTCAGTGCAAGCTCCGAGAAACCTGCAGAGCAATGTGTGGGAAATGGAGAATCCACAAGAAAATAAAGGAAACTTTCAAAAATCATTAGATCAAATATTTGAGACACTAGAGAATAAAAGTCCTAATTCTGTTGAAGATCTGTTTTCAGAAGTTGACAATTCTTACTATGATCTTGATACTATGTTAACAGGCATGATGAGCAACACGAAAATGGGACACTGTGATGGGCTTGAAACATTTTCTTCTCCAACAACTACAACTTCTAACTCTAATTGTAAATCTGATCTTAATGAGCTTGATCATATTGTGGAAATCCTTGTTGAATCCTGAAATTCCTTATGTAGGAGATAAAGATCTGTTAATGAGGAAAAAAAGACTCGAGAAAGCTATTTCCACAGTTTGTTCTATCAAATCTGCACAAATATCTATATATTATATAGATATATATGGTAAAAAAGCACTTCATATTGCAAAATAGTGTTAACTCTTAAGTTAACCTGCAACTTGTAGTGTAATAATCCGATTTGTTGTCCATTGAACTGTAAGTACATACGGTAAATGTTTTTAAGTTTGGGGTCCAAGGCTCTTGAAATTGGGTTCCTTTTACCAATTTGTTTTAGCCTTTGATGGAGGATATGCTCAGTGAGAGGGAGCCTCTCATCTTTTTCTTATACTTCTCCCGGTAAAAATGGTAATAAACGTAGAGAGAAGTTGGATAACTGGTTTCCTATTTTCCTCCGGTTTCCACTTTGTTACACCACATAACTCCTACCATATCTGCTGCTTCTGTTCTAAGTCGCTACATGGCTCTTAAAGAGCAGTATGCAATAGTTCCTGTTATCCTAGCTAGCTTATTCTGTTTTTTGCTACAATTTTTACTTCAAAAATAGTTTTAAAGTGTTTATTGGTGTTTAGATTTTTCCAGGTATTTTCCTAAGATATATTTTTACTACAGATGTTATGTCAGCTGCTAACTTAGTAACTTTTGATCATATCTGCAGTTGGTGTATTTTTTGAAAGATTTTCACAAAGGGATGTTTTTTTACTGTGAGCTACCCAATGTAGTTCAGTAAAGTGTATGTAAATGTAAATATACGATTTTATACTTTACATTAAAATGTAAGAGCTGTTTTCATGATTCTGTTTTATAGAGTAGTACTTTACTAAATTGCGAATTGTACAATTATGCTTTTCATGCCCCGTATACTTGAGTATCATTAGAGGAAGAGCTTTGATCCCGGTAGATACAATTACATTTAATTCATTTCAGACGATATTTTTTGTTAACTACAAACCTAAATTACGTAGGTTTTTATTTATGTGTATTTATATGTAAATGTCATCAAGTGAATTGTTTATCACTGAAGTCTACCATCAAATATTTGTTCATGTGGAATAACTGTCTTGCACTAATTACTACAAAAAGTGTTATTAGCGGCCTTTAAATCTCAACTGGTATGTCATGATGTCTTGTCATAATTAATACGTTCCACTCTTACCAAGGGTTTGCTCTTGGCTTTTTTTAATAACAGAAGATAATACAACATGGGATGGTGTTCTTTTCTTCAAGTACTCACATTCATTTTAGAGTGTATATAATTAATCTTATTCCTATGAGACTTTTTCAGGGGAAAGGGGGAGATCAAGTACAGTGTATGACTTTGTTACAAACTGACAAATGTTTACCTTTGCAAGCTGGTACTGGGGAAGAGCTCCGAACTAGCAGGGAGGTAGAGAAGGGGGAAAAGGTTGATTGGTTTCTGGAATGTGCTAGGGGAAGAGATCCGCCAGTAACTCAGTTGTTTTCTGGAGACCTGAACCAAGCAAGTTCCTGAACACGAAGAGAGTGCATTTCTGCGTCTGACAGACTCTGCCTTCCCACAAGTGACTTTACCTACTACGCCCTACCCTTTTCAGATCCTCGGACCCCTGAAAAGGGGAGGGTGGGGGCAGGGGGGTGTTAAGGACATTCCAGTGTCGCCTCCACAAAAGGAGACCACTGAGCTTATGATTTCAACAAGTGCTTTAGAAGCATCTGGTTTGGGTAAAAATGGCATCACTTTGCTAAATTTTTCAAATTTGATAGTTGAATGCATATGAACTCGGCCACCTGAAACCATGCAGTTGGTGGGAGTCTTCAGTGAATTTGAAAATGTTTTTTGTATCAAACTTGGACATGAGATAATCCATAGTTACTGTAGTAGTTAAACATCGCTTCCTCAATTAAAGCTTGATTAGTAACTTCATATTAAATTATGAAATACCATATAGGTACTTGCAAGTTCAGTCCATATAATACAGCGGGACCAAAGAAACAAGCCAATACTAGAGACATTACTCATAACTGAAGGGTGTTGCAGTAGTATATCCTGCTTCAGGAGGATACAAATATTGATGTGAACTGCCGTATCTCAGTGACATAACAGTCTGTTTTACTTGGCAGTGTTTGTTGCAGTATCAGAGATTCTTCCTTCAAAATTATAAATCCACAGGAAATGTTTCGTGATGCTTTTCTGTGTGCGAATAGATCCACTGGATTGGACAGCAGATGCCTTAGGGTAAAGCAGAAAGCCAGGCAGTTTCAAAGTATTATAAAGGGAACATTAGCATTGAGTAACTAAATTATCTTCTGTCCCTCTGGGGAAGTTCCCCAAAACTGCTATGAACTGTGGTTCAAAACCCACAGGTTTGAACAACTGTGGGTGTTCCCCTCTGCCCCCCCTTGCCCTCCATTTTCATCACATGAGCAATTGCATGTTAAGATATTTAAAAATGCGCTCTTCCCCGCCTCCTTAGTGTGCATCAGTCTCCATGTTACAGGTAGGAATTAGTATAATTTGCTCATAACTGTGCAACTGTATATGTCAAATGCGTGTGTGTGTGTGTATATATATGTATCTATATCTCACTGTTCCAGGCATCTAGCTGGGTGCATTCCTTTACTGAGGAAGCTATGCCTAGTTAGAGCAATTTGTAGAGACTATTTGGCTTAACAGGAAAGGTATTAGGTAAGTATGCATTTATGTAGTTAAGCATTTAAACAGAAATATATATCCTGTTTTATTACGTTCTTAAAACTTAGGCCAAATCGTATGTGCTTTTACATGCCTGATATCTTGGCTCAAGTCTTCAGCAGGTATAAGAATTTGTATTGCTGAAACTTGCACGGTCACTGTACAGAATTGATGTGCGCCTAGAACTGGTCTGACTTTGCAAGGACCGGTCAGTGTAAAATCAGCTTGTCTCCCTTTGTGTGTCTCAGTCTAATTCAGCTGCTCATGCTGGGTAGCTTCACTTCTCTTGTTTAAAAAAAAAAAAAAAAAAAAGCTTTATTTTCTAACTAGCATTGTGATTTCTTTGCTAGTCCAAAGAGGTCTTAGTTAAATATGCATCACTTAAACGTTAATACAGTATATTTCCCCTCTATGTATTCCTCTAAGATACTGAGAGACATCAGAAATGATAGGGTGCCTGTAAGACAGTGAATTTTAAATTACTTATTTTGTGAACTGTTACTACAAATGGCAAGAGATGATACTTGCTGATGGCGATTTTCTTAATTTCTACATATAAATGGGAAATAATTTAACCGCTGTTAAATTAGGAAAGGCTTCTGTAAGATTTTGCTACCACTTCTAGCAGCCTTTTTTCTTTTATGTGCTCCTAGGGAAAAGAGTTATGAAAACTTGCACGGCAGTCGATGCCATGTCTGTAACAAGGCTGTTGGTCTGAATGACATAACCCAGCTTTTGACTTGCGCAAAAAGAAGTACTTTCGAGCAAATAGCTAACATCAAATCTGCTTCCTTCTCAGGTAACCTTGAATACCTGTCCCCTTCTGCCTCTGTGCCTGTGGTGTTTATTTCTCCTTCTCCCTTGCCAGAAAATCCAGAACGCGTGGAGCTTCTGGAGCTCGGGCATTCAGCAAAGGCAAGACGTGTGAGGATCCAGGCTGCGTTAACAATGCCTTGTGCGCGTGAAAGCTTGTCTGCTTATCGCTTCCCTGTTTGTTTGGCGTTTGTTGTTTGGTTTTTTTAATCCCCTCTCTCTTCCGCAGCTCTGTGAGTTTACCTAGCAAAAGATGTTGCCTGTCTCTATGAACATAGCCATGTTTGCCTAAAGGACAAATTTGGTAAACGAAGAGGGAATCGTTTGTTTGGATGAACAGCACTTTTCCAGACTGCTCAGAGGCGCAGCAGTGAGGGGCTTCAGCCTGGTGCAGGTTAGGGATTCACATGCGAGTCTTCACACTTACCAGGAATTACCTGTTTTCAAAGCTGTCCTTAGACTGTTTTTGAAGTCTCAGGTATGTCTGGACTGCTTTAGTAGGTATTTTAGAAAGCATTATTGTAAATTGACTGATAGTATAGTTTTATATTGTAATTATCAGACCATTATGAATGTCTTGTGCCTCAGAATATTGATTTGTGAGCATATGACTGCTTTACAGTTCTGCAGCTTACTCCCTATTCCCGTATAACTAAACAAACTGTCAAAACCTAGGATGAAAAAAATACCCATTTATTTGGTGGCATCTAGGATAAGACAAATAAAAACGCTTTCAAAAGTGACTTCTGTTCAAAGTGAAAGTATGTTTTTGTCTCAGGCCTAGGATGTATAGTCCCTTATGCAAAAAAAACATGACAGATCATGACAAATTTTGATTGCTCATCAACTCTTAAATGAGTGTGATTTCACACTATGTGACTAATACTAGAAGTACAAAAGCACCAAGTTCCAAAGAAATGAAATACACATCTTAGCAAAATATGTATTTTTGTCAGTTTGGCTCATTCAACTATAAGCTTTCACGAGGATTGTATAAACTCCTTTTGGTGTCTCTTGCAAAGTTGACAGTTAAGATAAATTTTCT
>NW_008824031.1:555541-559380 GCF_000699105.1 Pygoscelis adeliae
AGGTTTACTTCAGATGTCTGTAGTGACTTGAATTTTTTTTTAAAGCCAATGAAAAATTCTAAAATTTCGTTATCTGACATGATTTTCATAAGTTTGTATGGTTGCTTTTTTAAAAAAAATAATTACTCCTTTGCTTGGAACCAAGATTCCTCCAAAATGAGTGTTTTACGACCTGAAGAATTATTGTGGTAAACGTTGATGCACGACCAACATGTCAACAGGAAAATATAAAGCTAGTAATTTTAACTGTCATCTTTTTAGGGAAGAGTAATTGAAGATACAGGTGATTGTATGACTTCTTGCAAAAACAGAATTAAAAAGAAATTGTGTCCACATGTCTGCTGTATTTGGAAGTCCCCTAGGAGCATGTGGGAAGTGGCGAGTACGTACTGAAATGGTAAAATGCTACAACAAAGGAACAGTATATCGTATTTTTCATGTGCCAATTACAGACAAGTTTTGGAGATCAAGAAAATGTAATGTAACTTCAACCTCGGGTTGTGCAAGCTTCCAAAACAGGACTTCTAAAGGGCGGAGCAGGTATGTTGCTTAAAAAAAACCCACCAAAAGAGTTTAATACTCGGAGGAGAAAAACAGTACTTATAACAAATTCACTTTTCTGTGTTTGAGATCATTATTGAGCGAAATGCTAGATATGGAAAGTACTGGGTGTTGGGATTTTTTTTTGTTTTTTTGTCCAGTGAGCTGACTGAAGTTTAAGATAAAATTGTTGAACGGTTATTTGTTTTAACTGAAGCCCAGTAACATGGTTTGCTTTTGTGTCTCTGCTTTGTTTGAATGGTATAGGGAGAAAGCACTTTTTCTTGTAAATTGTGATTCTTTTGACAAAATAGAATAATGGCTTATTTAGTACTCTGACAGATATTCAAGAATGTGTTTTTTTGTTGTTTTTTTTAAATACCATCTTGAGTCATGAATTTTTGGGGTTTTTTTTTTAAACTTGAGTAAGTGTAGGATTAGTTAGTAGTTCACAGAGGCTTTACCACCACAAAGAGGTGATAAAACTAATCAGGCTTTAGTGCAGTAAGCACTACTCTTTCTCACTTTCCTATGGAAGTATGGCATACATGATTGTTCTGTCATTCAGTTCAGAATAGCTAATTAATTTCAACCGAATCTGGCAGACCTCTCGGTCACTACATTTTTGGATTTTTTTTTTTTTTTTTAAGTGTGGAGGTGCAAGAGAGATCAGAACAAAACTGCGTTCTGTACTGATATCCAGTAATCCAGATAAGGGAGAGACATTTACAAGTTTCCAGGCATGAGACCAGCTTCAATTAGAGCTTGTACCTTAGACAACAGAGGCAGTTAATCACAGGCATAAATCCATAGGAAAGCAGTCTTCATTAGTTCCTGTGTTCCTGGAACTGTGTTTTTGAATAGGTGCCTACTATGAAGGTAAGTAGAAGTAGCAGACCTCCAGTAATCCTCTCAGATGAGTTATATAGAGACCCTGGTTGGTTTGGGGGTTGGGGTTTTTTCTGGTTCATGTGAAATTTGCTGCAAAAGCAAAAATGCTGCTCATGAGAATGGTATCCTGGCCTGCTGCAGTGAGTATAGTCATACTGAAAGACCATGTTTAAATCATAAAAAAATCATATTGTTAAGTCCTCTGTTTGCCTCGAGGTCAGTTTAAGGCAAAACGGGAGACCATTAAAGACTCCTAGAACATGACCTCATTTGAGAAAGTAAGGGCCTTTTAAAGAAAGTTTTTGTCAAGAAAGACCTTATATGCGAGCTCAGACCTCTGAATTCTTAAGCCTGTGAGACAAGCATGGCTCCTCTAGCTTAAGATGTGAGTTGCACGGGACATAAATATCGCTAAGCTGAACGAGGTTCCAGTTCTCTTGTATGAATCCCACTGTTGACACTTGACGCAAGTGAAAAAGTGACAAAAACCTTTGCAAATAATCAGTGTATTTTGTGTAATTTCTATTAACTTCTCCAAATCTTAGGCCATAAAGCCAAAGTTCTGATGCATGTACTCAAACAACTCCCTGTTAATTTTTTTCATAGATCTTGTCAGAGCACGTATGAAACAGAACTGACTGTTCTAAAAACTCCTGCTGTACAAGGCACGCGCACCCTTTTCTGTTAAACAAAAATTGGTTACAGAACAGCTGACCGCGTTAGGTTAATAACTTAAGAAAGAGCGGGGAAAGCGGGGTGACTGGTGTTGGTGTCTGCCAGAGGTCTGCTGAACGGGGACAAACGTGCTTTACCCATCTAGGCTCGTGGCAGTTGGAAAGGCGGAGGACACGAAGGCGAAGGGGCTGCGAGAATGGCAGGGTGGCTCAGGTATGGCATTAACTCGCTGTCGCTCTAGAGAGGAATGAATTGTCTGCTGCACCAGTGCTATGGCGTTGCTTGGAGAACGTGTAGTTTAGGCCAACTGGGGTTGAGTCTAGAAAACCTCATTTTTGCTCAAGTTATTAAAACATTTTGGTGGTGGTGGTGCTGGTTAAATTACCCCTTTATATGCTGCATTAGACATAATCCTTCCAGATATGTCCCCTCCACACCAGCTACCTTTGTACGTCTATCCTGTATCTATTCCTTGGAGAGAATCCCTGGCATATGGCAGGGGTCGGTCCTGGCGCGATACTCCTGGTTGTCCCTGGTTGACTTGAGCAGACAGAAGAATCCTGAACATCTTAGAGTTACTCTTCCGCTTAAGCCACAACGCATGGTAGGAAGGGAAGGGGTATGGGGGGGATATTTGGTCCACTCCTCCCCCTTAATGCGGCCACCGGTCCCCTGCTTGTACTTGGTGCAGCAGATGGACCATGGGGGTAGGGGTGTCACCCCTCAGCCATTCGGGGAGGCATCCTCCTCTCCGACACAGCCCCGGCAGCGTGTCAAAAAGGATTCATTAATGCTTGTTGTGGCAGCACTCGCTCCCTTTCTGTGCTCCGTGACCCCCGGCAGCGAGGTCAGAGCACAGCTGTGGCCCAGAAATCGGTGGCGGCATGCTGCAGGAGAGAGGTGGCCTGCAGAGACGGTCCCCTCGCCTCCAGCGATGGATCCTACCGGGGTCAGCTACGGCTTTCCGTGCCTCTCTGCCCTTCGCCCCTTCCTTCGGGTCACAGGCCCTGCGTGCTCCTACCCCTTCGCAAATGCCTGTCAGGAGACACAAGGGTTGAAATCTGTTGGACCTGAGGGGTTTCATAAAACCATCGGTTTTCTTTAGCTGAATAATCGCAAAAAGCAACTTGTGTTTCGTCAAAGTTGTAGTTTTTCTCCACCAGACAACTGCAAGTGCTTCTGTAGTGTTCATTAGACCAGCATATAATCTGTGTGTGAATTTGGTCTGCGCGCGCGTTCAACGTAGGACGAACCCTGTCTGCAGAAACGTGCTTGGGTTTGGTTTGTTTTTACTGTCCGAGGGGTGAATCTAAACCCATCTCTGCGAGAGCTGAGCAGCTTTTTGGGGATTCATCAGGTAACGCATGGTAGGGTTCGACAAAGGCTCAAAATCAATCCTTACAAATACTTGAATGTCGGATTTTGAAATCTGGTTTGCACAAACACTTGTGCCAATATAACTTGATTACGCAAATGCCCGCGGAAAGCAAATAGAAGAGGTTTGAGCATGGCCGAAACTACCTCATCTTTAAAGAAAAAAAACATCAAGTGAATATTTATGGAAGAATTGTGCAATGTTTGATGTAGCTTTATCGCTGGTGGAGGGACGTGTGCGCCTTGTTTCCCAACTGCCCTGGAAACGGCAGTTATAGGAATGCTGCTTTATGGAGGCCCTTGCGATTCCTCTTGCTTAAATTCGGCAGTTTCGGTCGGAGACTGACTGCGAGTTTAAA
>NW_008824031.1:560584-590430 GCF_000699105.1 Pygoscelis adeliae
GGGGTCTCTGGTAAACTGGGGAGGAGGAAGGGGGAGGAGTGTAACTTTTCGCAGCTCGGGAAGCCCAAGGTTGTCTCTGGTTACTGCTGCCCGCCGCTGCGGGGGGAGGCGCGGGCGGCCGCTGCAGGAAGTACCAACTAGTCTCCTTCCACAAAGGCCAAATGGTGGCAGGCTCCCTTGGGTTTTATTAGTACTTGTGCGCTCGCAGGAGTGGCTGCAGGGAGGGTGGCAGGAAAGAGGCTTTCCCTGGATCGCAGCTTTTAAATTCTGGCACTCGTGATCGCTGCCTCTTGATAGTGTATTTGCTGCAGTTACCTTTTTAATAGCAGGTTTTGTTTGTCTCAATAAACGTGTACGTTAGTCTGAACTACAAGTAGGTGGATAAGACTGGAGGAGCGTGAGCTTGGTCTCTTTTACGCATCTCGGAAATTCATCTCACTAATGGATGCAGTTAGTAATTTCTGCCCTAGATAGGCCTGGAATTTTTCAAACTATGTTGGAACAGTTCATTTCCAAAAAACATAGGTAGGAGCCCGGTGTGGTAGTTTTCTACTTTGTTTTTGATTCAGCTAAGATTCTTTAGTTCAGGCAGTTAACCGCAATATGGAAAATACCATTAACATTTAAATTAATGCTGTGATCTCAAATTTGTAAAGTGACCCGTAAACAGGTACTAGGAAACTGCAAGGGAAGACAGTGAAAGCAAATGAAAGAAAAAATAATCTGCTCCACATGTAATTCATAGTGATTTACAGCTACCGTGTGTCTTCTATTTTTTTTTTTTTAACACATTGTAGAAACTAAACCTAGTAACCTTACCTCTGTATTTCCTTCCTGATACTTGTCCCACTGTGAAATCATATAGGGGAAAAATCGTAACCTCAGCAGTTAATTTTGCAGGAGTCCTTTAAAGTATATAATAAAGGAATTAAATTTGATAACTTCTTGGACTTCATTTCCTTCTAACAAAAGGTTGGACTTCTAAAATACAATTAACAGTATTAATTTTTTATCAAATGCTTTTAGCTTTTTTTTTTTTACTAAGGTGCTGACGTCTAAAAATTTTAAGCATTTTAGTACGCTTGTTAGCTTTTTTAGGATTCCTTAATGCTAAAAAGACTTACCGTTCTAAAACATTTGTTCTTTTATGTTCATTGTACAGAAAATGCAATGAATGTACACCTCCGACTGTGACCTAACAAGTATACTTTAATAAACCTCAATAGTGACCTTCTGAAGTCCTGCTGTTTCAAAGCAAATAGGTTATGAATCTTCATTTGTCTATTTGTTTTTATTTTTTTATTTACAAGTAGCGTGGATCTCCTTGTGATAGGAAAGAAGTCAGCTTGTAGAAGGAGGAGGGAGATATTAATGTGTTTATTGCTGTGGGTTAGATTTGGCGTTCTTAGCTCACGGGCGTTTTACTGCTGTTTTACTGCATCTTTACAGTTCCAAGATTCTGTAAACGGAGGAGCCCTTTGCTAGCATCAGGCTATGAGTTGCTATGTAAGATGAACTGTATTCGTTTACTTGTCCATCTGTCTAAATGTAAGACTGCCTTTCTCTATGTATTATTTTAAGATTTGTAAAATAACGTATGAACTCTTGATACTTGATCGTGAAGGACTGTATTTATCTGGATAAGTACTGATTCTTGCTCTTGTGGTAAATTTGTGAAGTAATTGGTTTGCTGTAGCTGGGGGGCAGGTGTCTGTGTGTGTATGTATATTGTACACACACAAATGTGTTAAATACAATCCAGATGGTAGGCTGTTAGCCTGTATAAGGGATGTAATTCTTGGAATTAAAAAACTTGAAGTCTCAGCTTCACCTGGAGAATCAAAGAGCATGGATCATGCAATTCCCTCCACATCTCCTAGCCCAGTCCATAGTTTACTGTCACTTCAGCCTCTTCACATTTCCCAGAGTTTCCAGTGCCTTGATCTAATCCATGATTTAATCCATGTGGTCTCTAGCCAAACTGCAGATGTTGCTTTATCAGGGTTTTGATGAAAATGATGCCACCCTGAATATTATATGCAATCATAGGACATCCTGCCAGCTGTCTTCTCATACTCGTTTTGTGTATGCTGAAAATAAGGAAAGTTAGGGAATTTAATAAAAATCTAACTCCTTTTGCAGCCTGTAAATGTTAGGGGATAATTCTGAAATGTACTTCTTTACAGTTCATGGTATTGTCTCTCCTGATATGTGTTTCTGAGATGATTACAACTGTAAATTGATGTTCGGTAACCTGAAGAAGTATCAATGCAAGTTCTTATCCTAAAGCCTAACACTTCGAGGATCAGCATTCTGTTCTGTAGTATTAATTTATGAAAGATAATTTCCATGTTTTCTGTGTTCATAGGTGAAACTGTTAGGTCCTCTTATTTCAGTGTCCTCATGAACTTCAGTTTTTCTTATTCAGTTTAACTGTTTTAATAGGATTTAGCACAAATCGTTTAAAAAGTTGTATTGAATTGTGTGCTTAATACTTCTGGTTTGAAAAAAAAAAAATCACATAGTAATGAAATATTCTGTTTGGTTTTGTTTTGTTTTTCCCCTTAAGTCACATCATCCTACCTCGGTGGATGGCTTGGCCTCTTGAATAGTTCAAGACTCTTGGATGACCACACTTTATGCAAAATCTGGAATCTTCCTGCCTGGACTCCTTTCTGTTTTCTAAGGGTAACTACTTGTATGTTTTTATGAAATCATATCTTACGTGCATAGCGCATGTTCTGATAATCAGCTGTAGATGTTATTTTTGTGGGTTAGAATGGTAAACTGAAAAATGATTTTTAAAAACGGGGTATATAATATAAAGTGAAGTGCTTTAAGCTTGCTGAATAGTATAAGCTCTTTGGTTTGAATATTCTGAATTTGTGTTACTTTTTTTTCCTTTGTAATGAGGAAGTACTATAATTAACAAAGAATTTAATGTTGCCGTAAGATCATGTTTCTTGGAAATTTGTTAACTAAGGCCTCAATCTTACAGTGAGGTCCACTGTTCGGCTGCTGAAATTGAGTGTTACAGTCTTGTTTTGTGAGGAGAAGGCACTTTGGATACTGAAGAAAAGTTGTGTGCTACTCTGTTAGAGAAAATTTAAAGTGATTTCTGATACGGTTATTGGAAATTATTTACCTAAATATCCCATACAGAGAGCTAGAGTAAATGCATGGTCCTCTATCAGGAAAAGAGAGCGCTTTTTTTTTTTCCCTTGGTTGCTTTTACTGTTAATGGTCAGATTTTTCTGTTAAAGTATGGGCATGCTGATTTGATATAGTTAATAAGCTCTAACTTTTGTTATTAATGGATCATTATTTAGATCACTGTAACCCTAAAATACATGTCAGGGTTATTTAGGTGAATACATCCAGTATGTCTGTATTTGAAGTAAATAGATACCATAAAGAAAATGGATTGAGAACTGTTCAGTTGATTAGAACAAGCTATGAAGAGGTATGTCATCACACTTGCAGTTCTAATGATCATTTGTCTCTCCAGCGAGGTATTTTGGTGGAACCCTGGTGGTTTGGTTCTTGTTGTTTGGATTCCTTTATGTCCTCATTTAATTACAGTTTCGTTTTACTAGATTTAGTAACTCTTGATCTTGTGTTAGCTTTTGTTAACTACTATTGATCCTTAGTTTAAAAGATTCCGGGCCTTTCCTCTGCTAAAAAAAAAAAAAAATCCACCCAAAATTCCTGAAAAAAAATCTGCTAAACACACTCTCATTAAAAATATACACCTGTGAGCTTTATTTGTAAATGTGGAACTAAATCCACAAGTGTAGAGGGGGAGGGGAAGGAGAAGAGTGACAGTGGTTAGTTTGTTTTCTTTTAAGGATGGAAGTTTCTCTACCGAACACTGGTACTGCCTCAGCAGCTTTCTATATTAGCCTCTAGTGATAGATGTCGACTGCTGAGAATACAGTTAATTTACTGTTGTAAACAGCCCAGATCCACTTGTTTTAGCTTGTGGAAGGTACACATCCTAACAGAGGAGTTTCTTCTCCAGAGTGAAATGTTGTGCTCTGAAACTTAGCTGCAGTAGTTTGAAAAGCAAAGCTCTTACCAGTGCTTTATGATATAAAATGGGAGTAAGGAACTTAGGAAGATGTCCTTTAAGTGCAGGAATTTTCCAGATCCCATTAGACATAACATAAACAGGTTGTGTGTGGGGGGGTTCAAACTAACTTTTAAATCAAGGTAAAACTTACTCCCAAGTGCTTTGTAAACATCACTTCAGCTCCTAAAATATTAGTGTATGATACATATTTATTCTCTACTTCCACAAATAGTGAAGTGACAGTGGGAAGGTTATGAATTCCAGACTAATTCTGTGCTAGACTCAGTCTTCCTCTCATTCCTTTACTTAATGAATACTGTTCAGCCTACTCTTATTTTCAAAATGCGGGAAAGGATGTTAGGTACATCCATAGGTGTGGGGTTTTTTTCTGTGTGGCTTTGGGGTTTGGTTTTTTGGGGGTGTGTGGGGTGTGTTTGTTTTGTTTTTTGTTTTTTTTTAAAAGTCTGAACAGTAGTGTATCTTGCAACTGTGTTCCAGTTGCTTTTCTAGGAACAGACTTAGGTGTATTATAGGTCAGGATTTGGTGACCAAAAAGTTGACATTAATTCTCCCTTTTTTTTGAGCAGCTATTTTCTGGTCATTTCTAACTCCTGTAAAGAAGTTGTTACATAGGAGTTTAGGTATGGGAGTAAGCTGGTAGGACAGCACTCCTCCCTGTGTGCGCACTTTTAGCCACTTGTGCCTTCTCCAGCAGTTACTCATCTTGGCTAAACTGGGGCAGGGCTGCGGGGAGTGGGGAGGCAATGGACTTAAATACATTTTTGTGTATTTTAAAGTGTCTTCAGGTCCAAATTACTTTTTACTTCCATGTTCTAAGGTGTTTAATCCTCCTTGCCTCACTTCCTCGTAATTTTTGCTAACAGCCAAGATGTGGTGTTACGGGGATCTCCAACACTTGCTGAGGACACCAGATCAGATACGCTGTTCTGTGTAGTCTGACAGCTTACTGTATTACGTAAGTCATGTTTAAGTGATCAGTGTTAAGTCCGGACAAGAGGAAAGGATTTATACTGTGCCTGTTAACTGTACCTTCAGCCTTACCTTTTTCTTGTGCAGCTTCTTATACGTGGAATACTAGTCAAGAGCCAGTCCACCACTTAATTAAAACTATTAATGAAGTTGTGTTGCCTAAGCTAAAATGTATGTCGGGTAGGGGAAAGACTGTGATTTAAAATAGCATGCAGCATACATCAAATAATTCTGGGAAATAACCATAACTATAGGGATGTTTGTCTTCCTTTGCACTTCCTGCAGATAGATGTGTGCTTGTGAAATGTGTGTCCATGGAAGAGAGGGGAGAGCAGGAAGTCAGGTTATCAATCAGCCTCGGTCAGTCACTAACACAAGTTTACGATCCAGAGAGACTTCTGTCTGTTTTTACCGTTATGTGCTTTCTACAGTTATGAGCCAAGGGAGACTTTGAAAGAGAATTACCCAAACTACAATAGCAAGGAGTCTCTAATTTTGATTTTAATACTTAAGTTGCATTACTGAAAGCTAGACAGGCAGCTTTCACTCATGAGGTGCTTACACCTATTCAAACCTGCTATTTCTATCCTACGAGAAAAAGCAATTTATCACTTTGACACAGTCTTAGGCTGAAAAATCCAACACTGTGGCTGTATGAAAAGGATCAAGCAAGTCTGAATTTAATAATATCCTAAAAAGAAAAGCCAGAAGGTACCACTATCAATGAAATGATTTTGACCTGCATAGTGCAGGCCAAGTACTTTACTGATGATCTTCCTATTTAAACGTATTCTTTGATGGTACATGAATAACTCTCGTGTAGTTGACTATAGTGCTTGTTCTGTGCATGAAAAGTTTGTGTTCAGACAGTACTAACTGTGGCAGTCATGTTTTATACACTCATGTTTTTTGAAGCTTTTCTCTACTGAAAATTAAAGTTGTGTGCGGTTCTGAGTTCTAAACATTGTTTAACTTGCTCTTAAAACCTTTTTTGGAAGGTGAGGAAGAGGAAATTAAGAAGTAGCTTGCCCAGATAGAAGTAATTGAGGGTTTTCACATGCTGCATTCTTCTTTGTGACTTTCCAGCTGTACTTCCTAACCATGTGTCAGTGGCAGCTGCACTGCACTATCAGACCCTGTGACAGATGGAGCTGTGTTTTTCCTCTGAAATGGTGGCATGAGTCCTGTATTGTCCACAGCGTATCGCAATGTGAATTTTTCTTGGTAGCCTGGAATGTTTCTTCTGAGTAGCTGCACACTCTGACCAGGCCTGTTTGTTTGGTATTCTGTGTGGATTTGCCAACTGGGGACGTGCCTCTTCCCTCCAGGTTTTTTCAAACCCTGGTACGGTGTAGGATTACAGTGCATGGATGCTTCTTCCCATCTTAGCAGGAAGGAGTTTCTATGAAATGTCCTCCATGGAACTGGAAGGAACTGAGGAACATGCTGTCAGGGGCAGAATTTCTACATACAGACTCGTTTGTAGTTCAGTGATACGGATGGAGAGTTTGGCACTCCTAAGCATTGAGTTCACTTTGCTTCATGTTCTCTATATCTGCAAAATAATTTTAATTAAAAAAGTATTCTGCCATAAATGGCCTGTGGCTCAGTTTGCATTACTATAATGAGAGAAGATGAGAAAATGCCAGAAAAAAATTATTGAGATGTGGTGTTCCTCACTGTTCTTTTTTCATGACAAAAGATTATAAAATAGAGCATCTGAACTCAAAAAAAAAAAAAAAAAAGGTTGTTGAACTTTTTCTTAAAAGTTCAAGAGAAGGGTAACTTACAGCTTGCTTCCTTTATTATTGAACAGCTATGTATAGACCTCACATTTGAAGTTGGCATAAACTTTAATTTTTGTTCAGTTTATTTACTTACAAATTACAGAATTATCAGATTGGCATGTTCCAAAATCCTGTTACTTGATCCAATTTTTTGAGATCTGAGTAGGTTCCTGCAATTAGGCTGGAGTAAGGAGAGTGCAGTTTCTAGGCACTCTGTGTTTTAGTATGCCCAACTTTTGCTTCTTTGAACTGGCTGTGCCGTTCTGTCAGCTGATTGAAAGGACTGACAACTGTGCAGCAGTCATGCGGTAATACAGGATTGTCTGGGCATAGTAGCGTGGATTTTTGTGTGGACTTTTGTTTGTTTTCCTTAGTACCAAAAATTGAAGTGGACGGAGCACTGCATAGTGAAATAATGTGATCAACATCTTACATAGCAAAGTAATGCTGTCAAAAGAGAGCATTTGACTGGTGTGGGAGTTTTGGGTCTGGGATGTGTGTGTTAATATGCAATGCTACAAAAGAACAAGTTACTTAGAAAATACGGGAGTAGTTTGTTAAGGATATAACCCTGTCAGAAATTCTTGTGCTAGAAAGTAAAGCAAAGGGCCTGATAAAATGTAGATTAGCTGGTAACAAAGGGGCTTTGTATCTTTTGTAGGTCAGCAGCTGAGTGTGTTTGACAAGAACTGAAATTTAATGTCTCCTGTAGCAACCATGACAGTAGTCATTTTTAAATCCACTGTACCATTGGTACTCCGGCTTTCATTAGCCTTTTCCAAATTTTTATGTAACCTCTGAAGTCATCTGGCTCCTGGAGGGAGACTTAGGGATCCTTGCAATTAGGCAAAAATCATACTAAACAGGCAGAATTTCTAAAACATAAGATAGGGCTATGTTTGTGTATTTTTTAAAAAAAAAAAAGTCTTTGCCATCTAGAGAGTGGGGAGTCTGTTAAGTAGAAACATTTGAAGTTGGAGCAAGTAATGTTTCTTGCACTTCATTTTTATAGTTCAGAGTGCTGTCATGCTCAAGCTTTATTACATATTTCTAGAATGCTCTGGGACAAATTTTATGAAGGAAATTTGAGGAATGAAAAGGAGGGTGTCTGCGTATATGAGCATGAAATATTTAGTCTAATTAGACTACTGTATGAATTTAAAAGTTAAATGTTTAATTTTAAGTTGTTTTTGTGAAATTATATATTCTCGCATATGATAGTTTGCTTGCTGTTTAGGCTTGCTTATGGAATTTAAATAATAGCACATTTTTAAGATGTTAGGAATTAATGTTAATTATATAATTCAAATAGATAAGTCTAGTATTTCCTGTGTGTCTAACGAAGTGTAAATGTATATTTTAAAATATATTAAAAGCGGTAAATTGTCAAAACCAAGCATTCTGAATGTATAAAATGTCAGGATTACTGTTCCCTGTATGGTCTTAATTTCACTCCCTTGTGAGTGTGAATTTTGGTCTGCTTTGATTAGTCAGTGGAGGGGAAAAAAAACACACTAGTGTGCAGTGTATGGGAGGGATGGTGCTTAGTGAAAAAATAGCCATTTTGATGTATATTTTTATTCTTCATAGTAATGGTATGGGGTAATGCCTTAGCATTTAAATGTTGTGTAATACCTACTTAAAATTGAGAGTTAACAATTTTATTGTGAGTTTTCTATGATTTGTAGACACTAATTGCCTTCATGATACGTTATGAGTTGGTATATTTAGCAACAGTTTTACTGTAAAGTCCTGCGTAATCGTGATTTTCCATAGATTGTGTCTAAAATTACTGGTTGCTGACGGTGTTGTCGATAGTTTGACTGAGGATGCCTGACACACACAGACACTCTGGCCTCCCCCCCCTCCCTTTTTATTATTATTGGTGCCTGAACTTTGTATCCAGTTTTCTGCTGATTTTGTTTGTAATTGAGTGCTCAGTACTGTCTGGTTCTGTTAGCTCTAAGTGGGGTGCTGGGATGGGGGAGCGATACGTGATAGGTGTGGGAAGATCACCTAGGTGAATAGGCACACCACATCCAGACACCTTAGGTTTTTTAAAGAGATTCTTAGGCTGGTGCTGTGGCAGTTTAGCAGGAAACTTTGGAGTAAAACAGACTTCCAAAGTTAAAAAACTACAGCACTGGTAACTTACGAGTAATTAAAGTTTTTCATTGTTTTTTTTAACAGTGAACGTGTTAGTAAACTGAAGTATAGGCCAAACTACTACCTGTTACATAAAAATGCATTCTTATGACAAATTTTATTTCATCCAGCTATGTCCCTAAAAGAAAAAGTGGGTATGATTGAGAAGTCTTAAACTCCTTTACGAACTGTCTGTTTCTTCCTGTGTGTCTTGCTTAGACGTATGGACTGCTTGCTTGCTTTCTGTTCCTCCAGAGGAGCTGAGTTCTCCCAACAGTCTTGTCTAGGCAGATGGATGTAGCCATGGAGCCCTGCAGTGCTTCCTGCAAATCTGGAGAAATCCCAGAAGTAAAAGAGGCTTTATCCTGCCGCCTTCTCCTTGTCCCCAAAAGTCTAGCAACAGGCTAGCAGCTGGCAGCTGCGGCAATCAGCTGAGCTATTGCTGGCAGTATCCAGTGCTCACATGAAAAGGAAGTTGGGAGGCCCTCTGCAGCATGCAGGGTCTGGATCATTGTGTATGAAGGATCTGCCCTTAATCTGCCACAGGGTGTCTAATTTATGATTGCTTAATTTTGTTTAATTGTTTGGGAGTGAGGTGTCTGTATTCCATGGACACATGGAGATGTGTGTAATCAAGATTCTACCAGTGTTTCCTGTGCACAGTATACTCCTTTTCTGTGTTTATACAAGTGATTGGATAGTGCATGTTGTCCCTAATAAAACGCTTCATATTTTTGAGTAGTAATTGCAAAGTATTCGAGCATGTATTTGTTTGGATCACATGTATTTTAGGTGTGCGTGCATGCAGTTTTTTGTACCACAGTGTTCTAGACCTACCATATTTCAATGCAAAAGCACACAAAGCAGACTGAAAGCAACTAAATTCTATTTCTTTTCTTTTAGCTATTTACTAAAATTGGTCATTTTTTAAATGCCATTTGATAGCCTCCTGCTGGATGTTCTTAGTGTTAAGTCAGTAGCAGGTTGTGAACCAGCAGCCATGAGCACCGATCATCGTTCTGTGGCCCAGCCAAATTTCCTCCCACTGTTTAGCTAAACTGCTAAGCTGTGGAATGGATATAAGGATCCCATAGGAGCGCCTGGTGTTGGTCTTGCTGGGTGGTTCAACTGTAGTAAAACAACTTTAAGTCACCAAAGAAGAGGGAGATAAATGAGTTCTATAGAGAGTTCTCAGGGACACTGAGCGAGACATTAAAAATACCTTAATGTGATAAAAATGGATGTTGAAACTAGCTTTAAAATCCTACCTACTGTACCTAGGAATAAATGTTAAAATGAAAACGTTGAAATATTCTGTATGGTTATCCTTAGTATAAGCATCTATTTTATTTCATGTGGACATTCAGATATTTCTCATTAATGAATTTTTGTATGCTATATAATTTAAATGGATAAGAGGCTAAAAAGCTCATCTATTAAAGATTTTAAATAATTAAATTCGTATTCTCATAGTAGAGTTAAAAGTAAACCTTAAAACCAAACTTAGACGCATATAGCTTTTTTAAAAAACACTTACTATATTTCTTTCATGTTTTCTGTTTTAAAAAAAAAATTGTTGTGAAACAATAGAGCTGGAAAGTGCATCTTCTCAATGAAAGCAGTATCTTGTGTAGGATTTTATTCTGTCTTTCAGTGTTCTATGGCATTAGAGTCTAAGTTAACCAATACATTGTATGCTACAGACTTTTCAAAAGCGTCTGTTGCGATCTTGCAGAAGAAGCGATAGTCTTGCCCAAGGTTAATTCATAATTTCTCTCTTTCAGGTTCATGTTGGGGAGAGGTCTAAAACGCAAGCTGAGTGACTATGAGGAGAACATGGCTGGTCTCTCGAGTGCCTTTGATTCCAGTCGAAATCTGCCATATCCGCTTAAGAGGCAGTTGGTGCTTAATATGTGCCTCACCAAGTTACAGACGTACAAAATGCTGGTGGAACCGAACTTGCACCGCTCTGTCCTCATAGCCAACACAGTACGGCAAATCCAAGAGGAAATGAGACAGGAGAGTAATCAGCAGCCCATTAATGTCTGCCCTGGCATTACTCCTAGTTCTCACAGCTACACAGGGATGGAATCATCTGGGATTTCTCTTCAGTTGCCTTCAGGTATTAGTCAGCAAGAGTCTAACTGTTGTGACTTGCGGTCTGTAGAAGACCCAATTGAAAATAGCCTGCTGATAGTTTCAGATGACGATATGTCATCTGCTATTTCATCTATTCTGAAGGATTTAGACTTTGTAGAAGATATAAGCCCGCCTACTTGTCTGGTTCCTACTGGAGATGACCAGCCAAAGTTCCCAGAAAATACTGGTCTAAAACTAGAAGATGATAGACAGGATTTGAAGGGAGCTGAATGCGTGTTTGGTTCCTTTGAGCTTTCAAATTCAACTAGTTACTTGAAGGATTTGGCAATAGATGACATTTTTGAAGATATTGACACTTCAATGTATGATTCAGACTTTTGTTGCCCTCCACTAATGCCGCCCAGACCACCATCTCTCGCTACAGAAGAACCATTGAAAACCTTTCCATCTTGTAATTCTTCTTCAGCAAGCAACATTCAGATATGTAGAACAGATCTGAGTGAGTTGGACCACATCATGGAAATTCTCGTTGGATCCTGATACTTGTTTTACCCAAAGATACTTTTTAACTGCCACTTTCATTTGGTTTCAGGATAAAAGCCACTGGAAAAGTTGTAAAGAATTCTTTAAAACACAAACTAGAAATAATTTGTCCGTAGTGGGATTTTCTAAATAATTCCAAAACTTATAAACCAAAAAAAGTGGCAGATTTTTATTAAAAAAAAAAAGAAATATTTATTTATCAGAACTGTGCAATCATCTTTTTCCTTCCAGGGTGTATGTGGAACAATAGGCACATACCCTTATCACCCTTCATGCCTCTTTCAATAAACTTTTTTATGTGCAATTTTTCATTTGTCAGAAGAATTTACATGCAAAACAAATTTCATATGAGATGATCTTTTACAAAGCCTCCACTTTATTTTTAATATCAGAGTCTATGCCAGGCTGGCATACATCAAGTTGCATAGTTGGATTGCGTGGATTGCAGACGCATTACTAGAGATGGGTATATTTTAAAAATGAGACACACTTTGCTTTCTTTTGGCCAGAAAAGCAGATCAAGACACTTATCAACGAAGTCTCTTGCATTTTCTAAAGCATTCAGAACTATTTATTTTTGTAAATTTTATAGTCTTTCTACATTTTACTACGTTATTTCATCATAGTTCAAATATAATGGACTTCTAGTTGGATGTGTTTAGCACTACCTCTGAGCTGAAATGCTTTAACTCTTTCCAGTGCTTCGTCTAAGACTGCAGATCTTTTTGTTTCTATTTTTTTCTGGGGGAAAGTACTTCTAACTCATTAAGCTGATCCTTTGACGGTGACCTAGCTGATTTGTGAAATCAAGGGTATTCAATGTTTAAAAACTTTTAAGTATTTACAAATGTAATTTATATGTAGATTGTGCAATTTAACATTTTTCTGTCAGTATTACGTGCTTAGATTTTGAATAATCTCGGCGTTCTTTAAATTAAAACTTACTATGTACAGGTAGCTTTTTAAGCTGTTTTGGAAAACACTGTCCTTCAACCCTGCTTTCACTACAAAGTTTAAGATTATTTTTATGTGCAATATTATTTAAAAAGATACACATTTGTATACCTGGCATTGTGGAAAGAAACGCTTCAAACTTCTAGCACCTTTGGAGGATACTCGAGAGAGTCAGCATTTCTGTATCCTTTAAGAAACAAAGTTGAAAACACTTCTTACTACACCAGTGCTTACTGCTTTGAATACTCCCGAAATGCTCATTGATACGTGGTGAGTCGGTGCTGATGACTAAGAACCATCCTGCAGCGGTGTCGGTGAGAGCTCAGGGGTCTGACCGCGCGGATGCAGCGCCAGGGCTGGGGCCTGCGTGGGCTTTGGAAGCATCGTGATGGTTGCTGCTGATGGTGCTGCAGACTGTACTGGGGAAGGAGGGGTGCCTGTGTGTGGCAGGTGTGTGTATAGGTATATATAAGCGCGCTCATTAACTGAAGGTGAGATTTGCAGTGAGAACTATTTTTCCATAAGACAGTTTGGATACTGTGTTTCAGCTTGAACTGAGGTCTATATTGACCCTTGCTATGTCTTCTGAACTACACACTTGCACGTTAGTTTTTGGGGGTATTTTATTTTTTAATTATAAAACTTTTACTTTGTTCTTGAAAGCTGCAGCACCTGTCTTGTAAGAAGATTTGCAGTTGTAAAAGCTTTGCTTTGGTTTGTTGTTTTTTGGGGGTTTTTTTTGTTGTTCTGCTGAGACTTTTCATGAATGGGGCATCGGCAGAGGAAAAAAAAAAATGTTACCTGTGTGTTGCATCTCACAGAAGCTGAAATCCTGGCCCTTTTGAAGGGGCCAGGGTGTCACTTAGTATTTCTAGTCTTAACTGATGCTGTGGCACACCTACCTTGTGCAAAGATCTCCTTTTTTTTTTTTTTACTGTGACTTTCGGTTAACAGTTAGCTGCCGATACAATTTGGTATCCCAAACCAATGGAGAACCAGTTCAGGTCGCATCCTCGCAGCCATCTGGGTTGTTTGGCAACCGAAGGGTATAAGTGTATTTATATGCATATAATGTATTGATTCTAATATAAAACTTCTGATCTAAAATATTTTGAATTGCTGGATAAAGGGATTTGTTTGAAGAGTGTATAAATAGTTCTTGAAGAGGTACAGCTTCAGAATGTACACAGATTGTGCATTGTGTATAGACTACTCTGGCTTTTCCTCAGCCTCTACTTTTGTATTGAAGATATGACTGAATAAATCCTTGAACTATTAAGGGCCTTCTGCACTGTGATGAAGCAGAGTTGTGGTTAAAAATGTCTTTAAATTCAGTGATGAGGAATAAAATAAAAAGACTGCATCTAATTTCTTTTTGCATTTGAAAATATGGAATGTTACTATGCAGTAAAGATATTTTGGTATGAAAATTGTATCACGTAGCAAATAGTGAACGCTTAATAAATCCACTTACTCACCTTGCAGCCCCTACAGAAACATGAGAAGACAACTTGCTTTTCAGCATTTACATGCTGAATTTTTTTGTATACTTCAGAAACAGATTAAATTGTTGGTAGATGTTTTATCAACAATTCGAAATGCAGTTTTTGTTCAGGTGCTTGCTACAAAGCTCTGTTTCTAATTGGTTGCTTGCATCACAGTCCCAAGACCGTAAGCTGGTATGTAATGCAGTTCGGTTATGTATGGAGTTATGTGCAAAGGGAAGTTTAACTTTTAAATATGCACAAACTAATTTTAAAATCCTTCCATGTAAAATGAAGTTAGAGGCTAGTTGTGGTGGACCTATTTATTGTATGTTTGGAAATAAAAGCCACAGTTTTGCAGTTTAACCATTTATATTTTGAATCCTTCAGTATTTGACTGGTTTAAAAACAAAACAAAAAAATGCGGTACCTTGCCACCCTTCATCTGGTCTTTCGCTCACAAAGATGTAGCATTTTCCCTAGGTGATTGCTTTTACACTTTTTTTTTTCCCTCCCCCTTTCCTTCCTTCCTCCCCAGAAATACTAAATACCGTACACGGCTTCACGTCCCCTTTGCGCGTCCTGTCCCCGCAGAAGGAGGGATGGCCCACAGAGCATTTTTTCCAGCCGGTGGGGTGGGAGATTCCTGTTGCGAACAGGTGCCGTATGTTCGTTAGCACTTAGCGGTCCTCTGGTTTTCGTCCCGACTGCCCTGTGTCATCTTCCCAGCCCATGCAGTTCTTAGTATTGCTTCAGGGGTTGCCATGCTTGA
Source organism: Pygoscelis adeliae (assembly GCF_000699105.1). Classification (NCBI taxonomy): domain Eukaryota; kingdom Metazoa; phylum Chordata; class Aves; order Sphenisciformes; family Spheniscidae; genus Pygoscelis; species Pygoscelis adeliae. Next base: position 575,432 of record NW_008824031.1, read on the forward strand.
AAGCAAGTGTCAGATACAAGTGTCCTTGACGCACGTACTGTTGACACCTCAGACTTGTATACAAAAATACTGCCACTCGGTGCTAGTGGAAGGTTGTTTGCTAGTCTGTGCTAATACAAATTACACCAGCGACTTCAGGTTTAAAGGTGTCCATCCTCTTCCTGTTGTGGACCTCTAAAAAGAATTCCTGACTCTTTGCAATGAACTTCATTTTACGGATGAGACCGCGTTGGCTGCTACTTACAGAGCAGGAATTCTTCCTGCCTTTTGTCCTGGAGCCTGCTGACCACAGCGTGAAAAGCACAGGTCTAGAAGTAACAACTTCACAGCAGTCTGGTTTTGGCTGTGAGGTGGTTGCCATCATGACGTTAGCCCTGTGAGTGTCTGCGTTACTGAGCGGGATGCTACCGATACTGCAGTACAGACCTGCTCTTGTACTGATGGGTCTTGAAGTTCGTCAACAGAAAATGTTGCCTTATGAAGGTATGCTGCAATTTAGTCTTTTAAGAAAGTATTTTTTGAAGTATTGCTTTCAGGTCATGTTGACTCATTAAAGGTGGTGTAAGGTTTCGTATACCTTCATCAACTTTAGCCACGCCAAAAGATCTGAACTTAAAAGTAAGGTGAGCAGCACCGCTCAGTGCAATGCTGGTTTAAAACGGGGCTAGGTGCGGAGGTGCAGGTACTGCCCGGAGTGCTCTGTCGAGCTCCGTATCCTGTATACGGGAAGTGGGACTTCAAAAGACTTAACTTTCCCACTCAAGCGAGAGTAAAATACATGAAAGAAAACAACCTGTGCGTTAGTTCTGTGAGGAAGATGAGTTACAATTAGTTGTGGAACTAATTTTGAGCTATTAAAAACCAGTATTAGAAGTGAAGAGTTAAGCTATTAAGGAGCAGAAGTGTGTCTATAAAAGTCTGTATTATTAAAGCAGATGTTCAGGGAAGCGGGAAGATTTTTGGCATTTAAGTATTTGCCCAGCATTCACAGGCATCTTGCCTTGATTGAAAACGAAAAAAAGGTTGCAACTTCATTCCATACATTTTTCCCTCATTAGGACCCATTTATCCCGGCCGAGCGCTAAGCTAGGCCGGCTGTGCCGTGGGATGACAATTCCTGAGGTTCTCATCCATGTTTCAGTAGAAGGCACGGAGAACTTCTGCTAGACGGGACTGAAGCGAGCCTGTTGCATCTGCTGGCTGGGTGCGTTTGTTTCTTTGAATCCTCCAGAGTAGATCTGGCAAGTTAACCTCAGATCCACAGGGAAGTTCGGGGTTTAACAATTAGTTTCAATGCAGCTCATTTTTAGCTAAATTCCCTCTGCCATCTTAACTGGAGTAGGAGTACTCCAGGAAGTCCTCCCATTAAAAAAATGGCGGGACTATTAAAACTGATCTTCACTGCTAAAAAGATCAGAGTGCTTTTAAATCCTGTAATGACCCCGCACTCTGAAAAGAACTTCTAAGCTTTTACAAGATTTTTTTTTTTTTGTTTTTTACTCCAAGTCTTCTGCGTATGTCCAACCAATGGTGGGCTTATGGTACTTAGGAATCATCCCAGGGTCTGGAATGCCCCCCTGCCGTTTTTTTTTTTTGTTGTTGTTAATAAAATTCTACCTATTATTTGGACTTTTAAAAATAAGTCTACAAATACTAGCCATGTGCTGTTTCTAAAACTAAATTTCCCAAAACTTTGCCTTCCTACTCTGCTCAATGTTAAGGATTGTTGAAATAAGTTCCCTAAAATTTTACTTACGCATTGAAATATTTTCAGGCTTCCACGTTTTAGGTGTTCTTTTTTTGCAAAGCTGTTTACAGTGTTCCTTCTACAAAGGAAACATTTCCGTAATTACAAATTCTCGATTTGAACTTTTTAAAACTTTGTTCTATATTTTCCCTCTAATCTCAGTGGAAGAAAAAGGCATTTCTGTCTAGCTCTGCTGTCTAAAACTCTTACCTTGCTTTAGTTTTCACCTTCTCAAAATCCTAAGCAAATGTCAAAAGCCTATGGAGTTTGCTTTCCGCAAACAGAGTACAGTAACATGTTTAGTTCATCAAAACTCAGTATTTCACAGCTGAGAGCTCACAACTAAGATGAGAAATGATGAAATTCGTAGCTTAAAACGTGCTAAAACACAAAGTTTTATTTCCTCTGTGCACCATTTTCACGGAACAAACACCTGCCGCTTCCCCGTGCAGCCGGAGAGTGGGTGCGCGGCGGTTGTTGGCACACGCGGCTGGGTGCCGGGGAAGGCAGGAACAAGGAAATGACTAAAGGAAGTGAATAGCCGGTATTTGTGCAAAACACACCAGAGGGGTTTCCGGCACCCCTCGTTTCTCAGGATAACAACAGAGGGCAAGGCTACTTTATACTATGCAGTACGCCTGAAAATGGTCAGCCAAAATTTGGTTTGTCTCCTTGAGCATGCTCCCTTCTCAGTTAAAGAGAGTGCAATTTTCTCTTGCCAAATACCCCCGAATACGCAGATTGTGTCCAAATTCTGGTAAGGGCTGGAGGGCTGCCAGGACTCCGCAACCTTGAAGCTGAATTTAATTACTTGGTAATTTCAAAACTGCTCATCTTTTTCTTTGAAGAGATGAACTTGTTCATCTCAGGCTGAAGACAGGAGCCAAAGGTCTCTCCACTCTCTTGTGCAGCCAGTGCTCACAGGCAGTAAGGGCACAGGTGGCCTAAAGCATCTGTCCGAGAGAGAAAAACCTGAAATGTGGAGCCCATCACCTTTGGAACCCCAGTAGTTTTTTCCCCACTGAACCATAAAGGGCTGAAACCATTTTTCCACCAATCTGTACCTTGGACAAGGCTGTAAAACTTGCTACTGTGAGGGAAAGGTTATGTATTCACCCTTCTCCCGGGGTAGCAGTGCAAAACATCCTTCGGTACGTTCATCTCACGTTAGCCAAAGCAGAGGCAAACTTGAAAGCCCAGGAAAAGAGAGGGCCTCTGGGGTCTGGTGCGTCAGCCGGTGTCATACATGCTACACGTTGCCTTCTCGAGCCCCTCTGCAGCGCCCTGCTTGTCTGAAAGCATAAAAATGTGACTTTATTCTTATAATTGATTTCAATAATGTTTATTACCAACCTCAACTATCCATTCATCATTTAGTGGCAATTTGCGATTTTGTGAGTTTATGACTACAACCTATTTAATACACGTTTAAGTGCTCCGAAAGCAAGGGAAATTGAAAACTAATTCAAATCCAGTGTTAAGTGAAGAAGTTAACCCTGCTCTTGTATCCACACGGAGTTTTCAGTCTGGCACTGCAGAACTCCCTCTACGGCCAGGGAAGCTGCTGCGCCCCTTCCAAAGAGCGCTTTTCCAAATGGCCTGTTACCACTTACCGACTAACCAATACACAGGTTATCCTACGCTAACAGCACTGAGGTATCATAAACATTAGTGAAGTTATAAGTTATTATTATAGCAATTGTAATTTCACTGCTGAACAGTTTACTAGATTAAGGGTTGGAGTCTGCCAGTATGCTTAATTCTAACAGAATAGGCACATAATTAAATAATTAACAGACTTAGTTTGGGAATATCCAAGTTTGTTCCCTGCTTTTAACACATAAAATGACAGTTGCGGTGCTTAGCAACTCTTTAAAATAAAAAGCCATATAAAATTCTCATATTCAGAATGGCCAAAGCAGTAAATAGATTAGTAACTTGCTTAAAAGTTATTACCAACGAGTAAGTAAAGGTGTTGCAGTTGGCAAGGAAGAACCATGGACTGTATGAATGATGGTGAAGTGCATCCCCTCTGGCACTCAGGCATGCACAAAGATGGGCAACATAGTTGATGATAGTTACTGTAAAATTTTAGAAGGGCAGCAATTCGCAGCATTGAGCAGTGCAAGTCCTGAACGACACCGCAGTTAAACTTTTAACAAGCACGGTTGTGCATGGTGTAAGTGTTTGGTAGCTGAATGAATCTAAGAAGTCCTGTTACAATCAGCTTCAGAAAGGTGATTTATTTCAGTTAGAAACCAATGCCACGTTTCACTGACTCTACCCATATTACCACAGTAGGCTTTACCAGACAGAAGTTAAAAACAATTTTATTTTCCTAAACCCCGGTGAAAGCCACCAGATGTCGAAGGCTCATCCCATTAGGTTCATCAGTGGCAAAGTAACAGCTCTCAGCTGATCCAAACTGGACCAAATACGAGGAGAGATGGTGACAAGGCACACTTTACAACACACCTGAGGTGTGTTTAGATTTTGGCAGGGAAACAAGGTTTTTGATCAAAGAGGCACTAAGGCCTGAAAGGTCAGTCATATAGTCCACCAGAGTATCTTTAAAGTCTGATTGCAGCTGGATTTACTGTAAGAAACGTGACTCTGCAGCAAGACTGAGCAGGACAAAATTACACCTTTGACTTCACAACTAAATAGGATAAATATCTTCTAATAATGTGGCTTTAGGTACTTCATATACAGTAATATGTCACTTTCCTAAAGAACATATGTAGTCTATAGTACCAAGCCAGTAACAAAATGAAGGTAAACTGCATTCAGTTCAAAAAGAAAAAAAAAAAAGATTTAAAAGTGCATTTGGTTCAACAAACATCACTACTGAAAAATTTCATTTTTAGGTTGTGTGCAGCAAAAATGTGCTTCTTCCTTGGGATTGTTACATATTGCATGTTTCCATCTGACGATGTGGTTTTCAAAAAGAGATTGCAGGTAAAGAGATGACCATGTCTGGAATCTGGTGATACAGAAAGCTGAGTGAAAAAGGAAAACTAAGTTAATTTTTTTCCATCCTACAGTAAGTTAATCACTTAGCATATTTCAATCTAATTTTTACACATATTTCCTAAAAATAAAATTAGCATAAGAAAAAAAATGACATAACTAAGAAGATAAAAGGAAAACATCTCACTATATGATTTATCTTACTTATAAATTAGAAATGGCAACATACATTTCCTAACGAGCTTTACTTTGAGGCACCAAGCTGCAGGGCTTGTTCGTTCCTTTCAGAGGCTACTCCAGAAAAATGCTGTCCATTTACCTTAACTTTGTATCGTGATTCTTTTTACTTTTACTCCTTCTTCATCTACCTTGAACCACCTCTCCTTTGCCTAAACCCTGCGTCTGTATTTTACACATTTCCAAGTACGTGTCAGCTACTGTGACCCCACCCTCACGTACTCACTGAAGGAAGCAGAACTGAATTATGAAGGAATAAGCTGGACGGTCTCTTTTGGTTTTCTTTCTGAGTTCTCCAGCCTAACACCTCTTATGTACAAGGTTCCTGGAATGGTTATACATCTTCATTGTCCAATGCAGTAAACAGAATAAAACACAGCAATGAAAGGGTGCCTCAAACTGTGCATCTCCACAGCAACAACAGTTGCTCAAGTTTATTCTCCGCTGAGGAAGGGACCTTGTGTTAAGAATATTCACCCAAAATACTTTGTTAAAAACAGAACGTGACTGATTTTTTTTTTTTTAAAGCAATGGGGAATGACAGAATTTTCCTTCCAACTTGCATTGCTTTAGCAAGAAAGAAACAGAGCTTATTAAGGCCCGTTTGACCAAAGACATACAGGCACTAGCAACAAAGTATTTCCATTTCATTTCTCTGTATTTTTTGTAACACAGCTTAAAAACAGTAATGTTCTCAAATCCTTGTAATTACAACATCAATTCTGCCTTCCTCCTTAAGTAGCTCCTGTTTCCTCCTTGACTGACCAAACCAAATCTGAATCATTCTGAATATCTGAAATGCAGGTTTGAATGCAATTTCTTCTCTACCAGCTTTGCTTCTAACGTCTCCCTTACCATATATTTTAGAAGTGAGTTACAATTATCATTCTCAGTGATCAACGTGGTGATCCTTCTACAGACACGCTGATCTTCCTCTGTCATCAGAGCATCCTGACTAGATTCTATATATCGCTGCTCTCTCTCAACCAATAAGTAATTTGGCCTAAAGTCCAGCTTATGCAATGAATAACCTGACATTTCAGTATCCCCCATATTACGTTGCTTTGCCTTTGGTACGTTATACTGTACCTTTTCTAAAGCTGTCAGACAGGTTTCAAAGAGCAGAAAACAACTCCACCTCCAAACAATCATATCGGGACCAAACAATTGCATTAGGACATAGGCTAGAACAGCCGGCTACAGCACAGAGGAACACGTGAAAGACACTCGGGGGCTCTCTGAAGTACTTACTTCCAGAGCAATTCTTACCCTGGTCTGGATCAGTGCTTTGCAGTCATTAATACTGAATCCATCAAATCTGAAGTCCTCATTACCTTTAACATTTGATTCCTCAAAGATGTCATCCCGGCTCTCCAAAAAGTCCTAGTAAAACATAATTTACATTTTCCCTATGAATTTCTATCTAATCTTAAAGCATAGAACCTAAAGAGAAGTTTCCCTCAAATAACAATAACCACTAAATTTTATTTCCTGAAGCTGTATTTTGATTTATCATGTGCCCCCCTTGCATTAAAACAACTTTATGCCGAAACAAGTTCTACGCAGATGAATCTAATTGTGACTTAAAATTTTTAAAAAAAGCCATTTCCAATTAAAATTAGCCCTAATCTACACCATAAAATAGCTGAGAAATACATCATCATCAGTATTGATAAGCAATACAATTTTCCAGTAACAGAAAAGAAGTAATGACATAAGTTTAAGCTTTCTGTGCATTGATTTAATGATGGTGTATTTATGGGCAAGAAAGGAATAGAAGGGGAGTTGAACTATGTTGGGGAAACGTCACCCATTCTCTCCTGTTAAGTGACAGTTCTATAAAAGTGACTTTCAAGTGCAGAATAGGTCGTATACCTTCAGCACGGTCATTCTGTTTGTATGTAACTTGCATGAAAGGTCCAATATGTCCATAACATGAAAACTGAATGTAGCACCTCACCCCTCATGCTTCAGCAATCAAATTATCAGTTGAAACAGTTACTTCTGAAAACAAGCGACTAATTCACCCCAACTAAATAACTATGTTGAATGCTAAGCCATCTCTGATAGCCCTATCTTCTCAAAACAAGCGATTGAACAGAGACATTTCTTTTTGAGATCTTTCAATATTGTTGGTTTGTTCTCGATTCAATTAAAACATACTCCTCTCCCTCAAGCCTTGCAAAAACAGATAGAATAATCTGAGGAAAAGGGAAGTGGAACACACTTTCAGTTCGTATACAGTAAAAACATCCAGTAATTACTTTAACAGCCTCTCTGATTCAAATCCGATTTTCACTTAATGGAAAGATATTAGAGGCTAACAATTTTCTCATACTCTGAGCAAAAAAGAAAACCATCTTACCACACACACATCTGAAAGCTAATTTTCCATCTATGCTAAAGCTGAACGTACCCCTGTCCTGGTTTCGGCAGGGATAGAGTTAATTTCCTTCCTAGTAGCTGGTACAGTGCTGTGTGTTGGATTTAGGATGGGAACAAAGTTGATAAGGCACCGATGTTTTAGTTGTTGCTAGGTAGTGCTTACACTGGCCAAGGACTTTTCAGCTGCCCATGCTCTACCGACTGAGAAGGCTGGAGGTGCACAAGAAGCTGGGAGGGGGCGCAGCCAAACTGGCCAAAGGGACATTCCATACCATGTGACGTCATGCTCAGTACATAAACTGGGGAAAGCTGGCTGGGGGGGCCGCTGCTCGGGGCCTGGCTGGGCATCGGTCAGCGGGTGGTGAGCAATTGCACTGTGCATCACTTGCTTTGTGCATTATTATTATCATATTATTATTATCATTTTATTTCAATTATTAAACTGTTTTTATCTCAACCCACGCGTTTTTCTCACTTGTGCTTTTCCAATTCTCTCCCCCATCCCACCAGGGGGAGGGGGGGAGTGAGCGAGCGGCTGCATGGTGCTTAGTTGCCGACTGAGGTTAAACCACGACAACCCCCTAGTGCAACAGGGCGCTACATAATGGAGACTTCAATGTAAAGACGATCAAAATTTGATCCTGCGCAATTTCATAGTTACTTACACACATAATGATGAGAAAACACTAGACTATCATTTTAAAAGGCTCTCTGTATAAAAACCTTATGACTCACCCAGATCTAGTTCCTCAAGCATGTATAGCTTACAGAAAATCAGATTCATAACCAAGTGTTTATACTGGCATACTAGCAAACCGTTTTTCAATTACCTTTTGATTTGCATCTATTCCAAGAACACTCAAGAGGTTTTCTTGGCAATGAGATTTACTCCAGGGATGTCTTAAGCTGGGGGTATTATCAAAGTCTCTAAGCGTTCTCCATATGTTTCCAGAATCAATGCTAGGAAAGAAAACACAATCTGAGGTTGTTATAAGGTGTACAAAGTTCCCAGTAGATGTATATAACTTAGTTATTTTCACTACATATAGTCGTGTACTAGCTTACCTTGATCTAAAAAGCAACTTGTCTTAAAACTATTTCTACATTTGTTCAAACTATCAACCCAATGTACTAATAAGCTTGCATGACAATTAACGGAAACAGTTAAGTCAACATAACTGTATGTTTGGGCTTCTTAGATAAGAAGCGCATTAGAAGCATATTTCAGAGATTGTTATATGCCAACAGCTCGGATTATTCCATCGCTTCTGTGAAATGTGGGTAGAGTTCAGCCCTATTAATTCTGCACTTCGCATTTTCTGTCTCTCAAACCTTTCTCCTTCCTATCAGTCATGCTCCTCCACTGCAGCAGCCTGCTGCTCACGTGGGTGACCTGCATCTGCTCTGGACACAGAGGTACTACAAAACAAGCCAAAGGCACACACTCCTGAAACAGAGAGAATTAAAGAGTTCCCTCTACATAGTACTTCGGGTTCTTACTTTGCATTCATCCTATATAAATCCAGTTGCTTTCTGCTTAGTACAGGATGAATCTTAGTTATTCACCACAGTAGATCAGGGCTTTGTTGTCTGTAGTCAGTACTCTGCTATAATACTACAGTCCCTTTTACATATATATCATGTTTCTCCACAACTTTGCGGCTGATTAAAATATAACACGTATACAAGGAACTTGCCAAAAGGATGCCCACATTAAATGTTTTAACTATATTTCTTGTGAGTCTTCTGACATTTCCAAAGTATGGTCTGACCCAGCTTTCTAGATAACAAAGCCTCAGATGTACGCAAAAATAACTACAATATTGTTCAGTAACTACAATACTGCTCAGAAGCTGCTGATCCTTCAAAAACATGTAACAAATCTAAAAGCGTTCCAGCTGTCTTATGAGAAAGCTAAGTTAACGATACTAATTGCTATTAACATAACCCCAGGAAAGAAGCCAGATGCGCCACAGATTCTGAAGCACATCTGGTTAAACACGAGGAAGTCACCACCTGGGAAAATTGGGGAGGGAGAAAAAAAAAAAAAAGGCAAGGGGGTTGTCAGCAGAAGCAGCAGCAATGCTCCTGCCTCAGATGATGGAGAAATAAGTCAGGTGTGTCGTAAAGAAAGGACAACCGAACAGGAAGAACAGGCTGCCTGTTGGGTGTTCTGGCATTCCAGAGGCTTAGTCATAAGGCGGCACACCAACAGCAGGAAAAACCCTAAGCAGGAATTTGTAATTTTGATATATTCCCTTCCTTGTTTTCCAATGGCTAAAACACAATCCATTTCCTTTAACAACACAATACAAAATTGGCAAGATCTATATGCTGAAGAGCATAGTGATTAAAAGGATTTTCAAGTTCACCTGCGAGTACCACTGATTTTTAAATTATGAAATAAATGGTGTAATTGGTGAGGGACTTTTTAATTTTTTTTTTTTTTTTTTTTTTTAAACCATTGATCTAAACTCATTACCAAAGTTGATTCTTCGTAAGTTCAGGAATCCCAACATCTTCATTATTTGTATCAAGTACTTGATCTAAGCTTCTTATGCTCTCTCTGGACTGTGATACAAAGACTTCTGGAAAGCCCAACTTAAATATATCCTCATAGCTGTGGTTTGCCTAGAAAAAACAGAGTTTTATTACATATGCTATACAGGCCATCCCCACAGTTCATGAAGGACCTAGTCCAAAGACTACAATCTTTTCAGAGATTGTATTATTGACTGTTTTAAAAATTTGTATTAATATTAATGGCACAGAGGGACTGACCCCATAGTTCAGTGTTTTGAGTATTTACCTAGAATTAGAGGAGGAGAAGCAAGAGTCCAAGAGATTCTGATGAACCTTAGTCTCTAGCTTCCCAGCTACTAAGTTACAGACTGCAAATAGGTTTGCCTATTAGCACTCAAGGCTCCTTCTTCTGCTCAGCTAATTCAGACCAGGTCAAAACTGATGTATATACATCAACTCCAAAGCTTGTTTTGCTAATGTAGTATTCGAACACACCTAATTCAGCCAAATGTAACGTAACTACTAAATGCTGTAGTTACCAATAAATACTTGCACTGTGTAAGTCTGCATAAATGCTGGGGTCAGTATGTCTCTATATCCTTGTACTTGCACCAAACTTTTTCCAGCTTATGTTAAAAATCAGAGCCAGATTTACATACTTGTTCCTCCTCCAGCAGCGACGAGGGGGATGTTTGGAGGACTGAACATAGCCACGAGTGATCCAAACTCATGCAAACAGGCCTACTGGAAGTAACAGGCTTATCTGAAGACTAAGAAATACATATACAAGGAAAAATGTGCATAATTTACATCCTATCCTAAAGGGATGTTATCACGCCATCTGGTCCAGAAGCTTTGCCCTTTTATTCTTTCAAAGAAGGAATTACTGCAATTCTCTAAATCAAAGCAATTAATTGACTTCAACACCCTGCAGAGGGACTGCAATCCAGGAGCAGCAACGTTGTGTGGAAACTAGAGAATGAAACCAGTCAGTTTGTTTTCTTTGCCTAGCAATCAACAATTTGATCTGAAAAACATAAGTATGGATACTCCATATTTTGACAGTTTCATTGAATCGTAACTCAAACAGCTGAAATAAATTGAGGTATTTCCACAGTTTCATTATATAGAACTCAGACGAATGCAGTGAATATTGAGAGAGTATGGATTTAATCTAATCGGTGAGTGGGCAAAAATCAACAGAGCTGGTAGGCGGCTTCTGTACTTCTGAGCATCCTTCCAGAAATAGAATTTGTGCCCCACGCTGCTCCCTCCTGAAGTAAGACCTTGCTAAACTGCCTGTCCTGAAGGGCGACTGCCGGGACATTCAAAGTCTCCCCGGTAAAATCCTTTGAATCTTGCCCAAAGTGTCATAATACTTTAAATCGATCTGTAAATTATTTCAGTAGACTTAACTTACAACAGGGATACTATATGGAGGAGAAAGATGTTTGAGGAGCACAATTCCATGAAAGCACACGTGCTAAAGCATACATGGAGAGTCACTGCCCAGGAAAAAAACCCTCCAAGTAGGTATCGAGCCCTGAATGGGACAGGAGCTAAGGAAAAGTCAGGCAGCTGCTCTTGTCTTTGGGGTGGGGGGAAATTACAGCCACAGAACTGTGAATTAAGGGAAGGCCAGGCCTGCCTTGTTGGTAACGTCTTCTTGGAGCCTGTCATGTTACTCCCACATGCATACAAGTCACTGGCTTACAGTTTAGCCAAGCCGGATGAAAAGCCCAACATACAGGAAAAACGCAAGGTTTTTTTGTGTTATCTTTAATACTGTCTACTTCAGTGGGTGTTTCTAAAATAAAATTTTAGTATATTTTCATTTACGTTGTAGCTTCGTACTGATTATAAAAATATGAAGGCACAAATTTCACATCCGTGCTTTTTGAACAAATCCTCTGTATCCCATTATATCAGAATACCCTAGTGCCTAAGCAAGTGCACTAGTCCCTCTCACCAGTGGCCAGTATTTAAAGAACACGTGAAAAATCCTTGAAGTTATTCAATCATGTAGGCAAAGTATCCAGCTACTGCAAGGAAATTAGTGATTGTTTTCACCTTAAAATACATGATTCTGCTCCAGGCTGACATTGTTTAATTAACTGAAGCATTAGATATTGAAGGTCAGACCTCTGACCTCAGACGAGAGGTCCCTTCCAACCTACCTGGACTTTTTTCTATTGACTGTACAGAAGACAGAGCTCCAACCTGAAGAGTTTATGATCTCAAACAAACAATACAAAATGCACAGGGATGAAGGCCAAGCTACATGTATGTTCTACACCCAAAGAAATCTCAAACAGCTCTGCAGCTGCTTCTCTACCCTGAGACAAGAAAAGACAACTTGAAACTCTAGGCATGGTTAACTTACTTAGCTCGTACCGGACATTTTCTTTTGCCTTTAATAAATGCAAAAATAAAGCAAAGGCTTCAGTAAGAGTAAGATCTACTGCTTTTGGAAAGAAACCAAACAATCTGCTGTATTCTATTTCAGCTCCAGTCATTACTTACTCTCTTTTTTCAGCATAAGACTTCTTGTCCCCAATTTCCAGCATTACGAAGAATTTAAATTCTCTATTTATGCATACCAATAACCAGGTATCTTGTGATCTCCACTCTATCAGTGCTGGACAGCTTACCCCACATGTATCTTTACGCTTTCCCTAGTAATACCTATTCAACAGGTAAAGTTCCCAGGCAAGGACAAGAAAGCCTGTCTCCAGAAAACCCTCAGTTCCCGACGCATACTAAAACTCAACCAACAGACTACAAACAGTAAGCTATTACTGCTACTGATTAACTCCATGGAAGTCTTAGTCGATTGCTCTCTTTTTTGAAATGTTTTAATTTAGGATAAAAGTAGTAAGACTGAGGGTGTTTTGTAGTTGTACATTCTTATTTTCCTTTTGTTATTGTGCTTCACTTTGCTGATGCATGTTTGGCAAACATGGAAACACATTCATTGCAACAAGGTATAACCCTTAACCGGAACCTTTTTTTTTCTGTGCCGATAAGGGCACATCATATTATTTATTCAGATTATTAGTTCTAACATTGTATGAGAGAATGTAACATCCTATGCTAGAAGATGAGTGACATTAAATTATTTCTATTCAATTTTTTGTGCCATTAACTTCCACCCACAATCAGTCTAAAATTCCAATTCTAAGACTGCTGGATTATTCAGGCAGTATATTAAATAACAAAAGTTACTGTTTTTGCCGATTTCTAACTCAATTTTATGTTGGTTTACTTCAATAAGCCTGCAGGCAGCTCACAGAATTTTTGTCCACCCTGGTTTTGTTACCCACCTTCCCGATTTTTTGTTTCCTATGTTGGTTCTTGTCTAGCTTTTAAATCGCATGTGCTTCAGGGCAAGGTTCATCGTTTCTACGTGCTTACTTATTTCTAGCGTCCAGAAGCGAAGTAGTGCATTACATTCTTTAAAGCTCTCAAGCAGGATAACTTAAGTATTTGTCAAACACTGTAAAGAAGTCGCTTTCGTTCCACTTGAGTTAGCTGCAAAGCAGCTTGACAGTTTCTCTCCCTGTACAGCATTATCCTCTATAGAGAAGAAATTCAGGTACAAATCTTGAGATGTAGGAAGCAGCAACACAAACATTTCTGGCCTTTGGTTTACTATTAGCACATACCTCATTTAGAGAGCTCCAAGCCTCCTGTATCCCACTGTGCAGAGGTGGCTCAGAACAAAAGTGACCAGCAGAAGCTCTACAACGTCCGCTGCTTAAGTCCGTATTGGCTCTAGAAGTTTTCGTTGACTTCACCAAAACTTCAAGATTATGACTGAATCTCTCCGATTTGTCTAAGGACTCCCTGAAGCCTTCAAAATCACCCCAGGAACCTGTGGGTTCTAAGGTACTACAGCTGCTCTCGGAAAATCCCTCACAACTTCTCCCTTTGCTATGTACTCCAGGGAGGCTTTGCTGCATTACTTCAAGATTAATAATTTCTTCATTATTTGTTCTTTCATTCGAGTTACAGTCACTTTCATCGAGAGACGTACCACCTACTTCAACTGCGAGGTCTTTTAGAGACATCCGGTGCGATGTGTCGGTATTAGTAAGATTTTCTACTAGTGACAGGTTCTGCATCTTTGTTTAAGAAAAATTCGTTTGTTGAAATCTGTACTGCAAAACCGCTACTGAAGTTCAGTTGCATTAGAAATCTGAGTATTTCCAAAACAGAATCAAATTCTTCATTTCACCCCAAAGAGTAATAACACTGCTAAATCAAAACAGGATGTCCTTCAGCCTCCCCTCCAGTAATCAGCATGTGCATGTTATTCAGTCTCACTTTCTGTGTAGGATATCAGCCTGCAAAGAAAGAATTATAAATAAATACTTCTATGATAAGGGCTGCGTAGGAATAAAGAAAGATAGCTGATAAGGCAGGAGAAAGAATGCTCAGGTTAAAATAAACACATGCCGGTGTTATACAACTGAAAATCGCTGTAGGCAAAATTATTTAAAATTTTAACTATCTGCCCACACCACAAGCAACCCATTAAGTTAGTGAACAGTATTCAGAAAACACTTAACAGAAGATGTTGGATATTAGTTGAGTATACAGGAGGCAAACTGAAATAATTATAGATAATATCCAACACTTACTACATAATTTCTGTAACTATTTCATCCATCGAACAGCGCTCTTTTTGTTTGCACGGGCTTCCCCCGTCCAAAAGATTACTGAAGAGGTGAACGTGACTTGCAGCGACACGGGAACTGGCCGTTTAATCCTGTGAAAAATACAGTGCTTCCAACTATTCAAGCAATTAAGACAGATTTAGTAAGTTCAGTCTGGCATCTGCAAGTTATACCGGCAATACTGCATTTATCATTTCAGATTAATCGCATCTCCTCAAGCATTTTTCCGAGTGACACGCTGTTTTGGGGGGCGGGTTAGGAGCTGCACTAAACCCGTGCCTGAAAGACTGGCCGCTATTAGGTATTTCCTGCGCTTAGCAGACAGAACGAATCTCGGGGTTTTTTTCCCCAGGTTCACCTCGAAGGCGGCACAGGGCCGGCCGGACCCTGGCCGGCCCGCAGCACAGCGCTGGGCTTTGGAGGGTGGCCCCGCCGCCGCGGGGCTCGGAGGACACGGC
>NW_008824031.1:591406-596502 GCF_000699105.1 Pygoscelis adeliae
AGGCCTCGTCTGCGCCTCCCGTCAGGCCTCCGCCCCGCCCAGGGGAGCAGCAAGGGGCAGAGGAGCCTCAGCCCTTCCTGGGCCATCCCGCAGCCGCGTCTGGCAGTGGCCCTGACGAAGTCCCCGTTCTCTCCCCTTCCTCTGTTCTGACAAGTACTTCCCCAGTTCTCCAGCCTTGCCCCTGGGCCTCGGTCATAGCGGTTGTCTTCACCTGCCTCTCCCTTGGGTTAAAACCGCCCTGCCGTCTTCCAGCCAGAAGCCAACTCCCGCCCTCCGGGAAAAGATTGATTTTGACATCGTGATGTGAAAAAGAAAAGTATTCACATTTTTCCAGCTTCTTTCTGCGATCTGGCAGGCTAAGGACATGCGGTTTGACGGTGGTGGCTCGTGTTTGCTTTTAATTTGAGAATAGCTAAAATCCTCACATAATTACAAAATTCCAGGATACAGACTTAAAAAATGTAACAATCAATCCACCCAGCAACATAACCTCATGACAAAATGGTTGGAATAGGCCAGCGACAGTCTGCCAGGATCTCCTCTTCCTCTCTCCCCCCTTTCGCCCCACGAGGTATGTGGTTGTGTTCCACCCCCCCCCTCTGCTGAGGCCGGGACTCGATCCACTCGTCATGTCAGACAAAGCCAGAAGCTGTGGGTCTGGTCGGTGCGGACGGGTCACCCCGCTGTCTGGGGTGACCATCTCTTCTCGCCCGTCCCTGGAGGAGCGGTGCCGTGGGCTGCAGGCAGCGTGCCCAAGGCTGGCTACTCCCACATCTGGGTGGCAGAGGGAAGAGCGCAAAGAAAACTCCTCAGCCTCCCTGTCCTCCGGGCTGGGTTTAACATCTGGGGAGTCCCAAGCAACAGGGGACAGTTGTAAAAGCAAGGAAAAAGGTTTTCTGGAGAAAGGCCTAAAATAAAAAGCATTTTCTAGGCATTACAGTACATATGTTTTCCAGCCCAGGCACAGATAATGCGCACTCCCCTCCCACGCCATCTGACTCTCATTCCAGGCTGTAGTGCTTTATCTGAGGGCGAGAGGCTGAATTTGGGAGCGATGCCCAGACACGGAGCCAAAGAAACTTCATTGGCAAGTCTCTGAAAGATTTTTTAATTTGTTTTCTTTCTGCTTTGGAGCAGTTTCTTACCCTCCGTGGCCATCCTGTGGCAGCCTGCAGCTTTGAGGATATCCGACCAGCTCAGCGAGACCATGATTCAGCCCCAAAGCGTCTGACACTCGTTAGGATAGCATCATCATCCTATGCTGCAGTAAGTTTGTGTTGCAGGAACTTCTGGGGTTCCAGCTCTCTTTTCAGTTTTGAAGGGAGCGCAGCTTTTTTCAGCTACTGAGGTTGTTTTGAACGGCTTTTCATTTTCACCTTTGTCTTCTCAAAGGAAAAGGCTACAAACAGACTGCGCAAAGGCTGAGGCGCTCCTCTCCGTACCACGCTTTGCATCCGGAGGGGAAGGGGTGCGTGGGTTTTGCAAACCTGCCTCTGCCTTGCCAAGTTCAAGCTGTCTTTGCAGTTGGGTGGAGTGGTGGGAGAGCTGGTGAGCATCAGAAGCTGCCCCAGACCTTAGAAACCTCAGCGTAGGAACAGAAGAAACTGTTGTGCCTTCTTCCCAGAGTAACATCAGTAACTCCATTAAGGGCTTGCCGCATAATGGTGGTGTTTATTTCTCTCTCCAGCACACCTTATAACCCACCTTGGGAAAACCAGTTGCTAACCCTGAGTCCCTGCAGAGGAAGCAATCGGCTGCACCATCTGCTGCACGTACCTACTGTGGCCTCCGCTCTCAGGCAAACGCAGCTGAAAACCCACAGAATCACCCCAAGAAAAATCTGCGCTGGTGTGTTTTGGGCAGGTTTTCAAATCAGGAGGAGTCAGCATGAGGTACGGCCACCCTACAAAGTGGATTTCACCTGCCCTCCTCTGAATTGACTTCTTTTGACTCAGCCCAGCTGAGTGAGAGTGTGACAGCTGCTGATGAGATCCCTAATTCATGTTTTCAATTAGATGCTCTCATAGGCTGACTAGTTTAAGTTAAAAGCATTATCACAAGTGGATTAAGAGTTTTGCCCTCTGAAGAATATTGGGGACAAAAATCTGTTATCTGTTTTGGGGATAAGTCTTATGGTTTTTTCTGACATACACCAGGCCTTGGCGTTTACTCCATAATTCCTGCATTGAATCAATAATTTCTTTCTGAACTATCTTTTTTTTTTTTTAAATAACCCAGTCTTTATTTACAGGGTCAATATGCCAAAAAACTTCGAACATAGACTATGACCTTGTATTTAGACACTTAAATGTATGCACCTACAAAAGCAGAACGTCACTACTTAAAAACTCACGAACACAAACAACTGAATTGGCTGAACACTCATCTGCAGCTGCTCTTGGTGCTCCTGCCACCATTCCTACTGGAAAATTATTTGAGTCTGGTACACATACTCTAGAATTATTCTTTTTTTTTCATTTTGGCCTTTGGAAAAATACCAATTTGCAATGAAAAAACTCAACAGAATAAGTGAAAAGTCTTTACTTTCAGAGCAAATCAGCACCACACTGCTGCAATATGAATTTTTATTCATTTGTGAAAGATCTGGTCCTGAATTATTGAATTGTGTGGCTCCCCTGTAAATGACTAGGGTGATATGGATGGTTTTTTTCCTCATTCATTTTCTCTCTTGGAAAAAAATATAAACAAGCAGTACCTTTGTATGCAGAATTTTCAGTGGTTTTTTTTTTTTTAAACAAGATTAACTTGCTATTTAAATGACTGAAATATTTTATTCAATTCATATTAAATATTTGGATGCCTATTCCTGTAAAAAAGAATGTTACATTTAGCTAAACTGGCTTAAAATGTCATTTAGAAAGTAAGAGTAAACATGTTTTCAGAAGCTCATAAATAATTTTGATTGACTCAAAGCGACTTTTCATTAAATGAGCTGCCTTTTCAGTAGATGATCAAAAATTTTTTCTCACCATAAGTACACAGATTTTAGAAGTGTAGGACATCAGCAGTTCTTTCATTTCGATAGTAATAGGGAGTGCTCAGCTTTTTGAAAAACATTGCAGCTATCAGGTCTAAACATTGATTTAATTGACTAGCTATGGCTTAAATGTAAAAATGTCATTCATAATTCCATTAAACTCCCTCCTGGGGAGGCACGGCATTTTTTGCCATACCTTCCAGCTTTCTATTGCTGTTGGTGTCTTAGCATGGAAGTTTCAAAATGTCAGTAAAATCCTTCGGCTTTTTTCTGAGTTAGAAATGAGAAGAGCAGCACTTCAGGGCAAACTTTACTTGTCTCTAGTGCCCCCTGTGAAATACTGCTCTGTGTGCTAAAACAGTGGGGTGGGAGTCACTGGCATTAATGAGTCACCTGCAGCAGTTAGTGCCTGGGCTAAAAGATGAACCAGAATCTTTCCAACAGCAGATGGCAGCTCTCCCTTCTCTCTCTTGCGTGCACACAACAGTACTGTTCATCCTCTGGAGCAGGGGAAGTAATTCATCCCCTCTACACACTACATTAAGAAGGTATCGGACCACCTGCTTTCTGTGCTGACCACAGAAAAGCCATCTCCCAGGACCCAGACGCTGATGGGCTGTCAGTGTAGAAAGACTTTCCCATATAAAGGCAACATCCTTTGTCAGGAGACGTAAGGTATACTTTAGGTCCCTCTCTTCTTTTTTCAGGTGTGGAAGATAAGGGAGCTGTAATCCATCTCTCAAAAAAGCTAGATGTGCAAGAGGCATAGGTGCCCTGGGTTCAGTGGCTGCCTTTAGCGCTTTTGTCTAACCCAGTAGTGTGGTTTCGAAGCAAAGCTCGCATTTGCTTCTATGGCTAACCTGGTTCTCAGAGTGATTTTGAGGAGCACAAACTAGGTGTCTTCTGGGGAAAGGCAGTGGAATGCCATTCCACTCTGGTAGGTACTTCATGGAAACATCATCTTCCAAACCCATACGTGGGCTGCACTACTTTAAGATCCTCCAGCATGTTACCTAGCACATGTGCCAAAAGAAGATTCTCAAACCATTCAGAGCTCCCACAAGATCCTGCAGTGTTCTTGTGCTATATGTAAAGGGCCAAGTGCCGTAGGCATCTTCCTATTTGCCAGCATCTGCCAGCCTTTAACTCTTTGCCACCACTCCATCATCCACTGGCGCTTCTAGTTTGAAATCCTTTCCTGTCTTCAGCTGCTTTCCCTTCTGTTGTCAATCCTACTTGCTGAACCCCTCATTTCTTTTATCAGATCTTTTTCCTACTATCCATTTACCAACTGTTCTCTCTTCTTCCTTTAGCCTCCTGAAAACTCAGAGAGTTGCGGCTTGGGCCCCTTATGGAAGTGGTAGTGCTTCTTATTCCATGAAGGGGACATGAAAGGGACCAGGTTTCCTGAGTAGCAGAATAATTTGATGGCAGCAGCAGGAGGTTGCTAACCTCATGACTACTCCCGCTATGAGAGCACTGGCAAGCAGTAGTCCACAGATTTCAGGAGAATAAAGGTGATCCTCTTGAAGTCCCATTACACTTCATTGAGAGCATGGCAGACACGCGCCTACTCTGTGAGCACAACATGGCAGCAGCTGCTCACATGGACTCTGTCACCATGGTGGAGAACCTGGAGAAATGACAGTGCTTTGATATGGTTCCAGGGTTCCTATTCCTGGATCCTACAGAAGATCTCTTTGAGGTCATTCTGTAAGATACCTTTCTTACCTCCTCCCCACCATAACTGGTATCGGCGTCCCCATATGCATACTCCTGTTTCCAACACAAAGTGTACTGCTTTTCTATACACGTTGCTTGGCAGGGGGGACACAAAGCTGCTGATGGAATTACATCTTTGGGCTCAGATCTGCAGGGCAGCAATAAGTATCACCAGACTGCCCAGGAGAGCTGGCACACCTTTAAAAGCAGTTCCCCAGGGGCTATGAGCTGCAGGAGAAATCATTCACGCAGCAGCTACATGAAACTATGAGCAGCGATTGGAAACTGCCTGCACAGTCCTGACCCAGTGTGGATGACTTTGCCTCACAGCCGCGCAACAAACATCGTGATGTATGTGTGTAACAAATACAGTAGA
>NW_008824031.1:596517-608878 GCF_000699105.1 Pygoscelis adeliae
GACAGCTATTCCAAATGCCAGACTGGCTACTCAGAAAAAAAGGCTGTGGAGAGGGGTCATGGCCCCACAACAGTGTCTCCCTCCAGAGCCACCAAACTGCTCTCTGAACACACATCCTGCAGGCAGGCCTGTGGCAGGAGCCAGGGGAGGAGGGAGTTCAGCACCTTCCAGTGACTGACGTGCGAGTCCAGTCCTCCGAGACAGTCTCACTGAACCAAATTGTTTGCTACTGTAGGCATAGCCAATGGCCATGTAAAGGTCTTGCTTCTCGTGATCCACCTGGCCAAGGAAAGGATCTTCAAGGCAGACAATTATGCATCTCTTGAGCTCTGAAACTCCCAACTCCTGCTTCTCTTACTGCTGTTTTCTTCTCTGACTTAAATCGCTCCTTGCCCTGAGTGTAGTCAAAGCAGAAAAACTAGGAGCATATCTTCTCCTTACAGAACCCCTTCTGAAGACAGGTGAAAGTGGGCCCTACACTCCCTGGACCTGCTAGAGCTTGTAGAAGGATGCTACGTATCCCACATCTTCAAAAAGCTGGTTGTTTAAAGGTATGGCAGTGGTGTGCGGTACCACAGTTGAATTGTATTCAGTGCTTCGCTGTCACCTACCTATACCTGCTCCTTGCTCTATTCTCATTTCCCATTAAGCTACTGTTCTGTGTTGCGTTTTTCTGCTGATCATTCAAAATCATCATATACATATATTGAGTATAAGTCCAACAGTCTCTGCTGCCCACATGGGTTTTTCAGATACATAGACGTTAATTTACTGAAAGCATGCCTTGTCATTTTTGCCAGTCCCCTGCATGCACTGTAAACTGAGTCGCGATCGCTGCAGTTTGCAGCTCACTAATCCTCTGTTTTAATGCCTGATTAGGTCCCAAATCCATTATTGTTAGTGAGATGTGGGTGTGGGGAGGGTAGGAGGATTTCATCCTCTCGGCTGAGAGTTAAGCTGCTAGAGGTACACCCGACTAGTGCTGTACCAGTGTATTAATTAGCTTGCCTGGAAATTTCATCGTTGCTCTTCAGTGAGGTTGTTGAAAGGTCAGACACTCCATTAGAAGTGTTTTGCTTCAACTTTAAATCATAGCACTTGACACTTAACAAATCTCTAGGGAAAAAAATCAAATAAAGCATTAGCATAAAAATATTTTTAAAAACTCAAGTCCCCACTTCAAGCAGCATTTGAAAGAACACTGAATCATCTTTGTAGCTCCTTAATTACAAGGATCTCGCTTCTTCATTCTCCAAGTGAGCTTCGCAAGGGCTCCGAGGTAGGCAGACTAGTGGTCACCACTGCACTTTGCACAGTGGAAAACAGAATTAAAGATAGTTTAAGTTATCTGCCCCCAAAAGAAGACACCAAGTCCCTGGTGGATGTCTCCATGTCCCAAACCCTGTGAAATGCAATTAATTATCAGTAAAGATGTCATTTTATTGCTTAAAGTGTAGCACTGCAGTATGAATGAAAAATACACGTCATCCTTGCAAGAAAATAAAAACATGGAATTAAATGGCAAAAAGGCAGAATTTGTGTGAGTTTTGCACGTGTGTAAGGCAGTCATCTGCCTTTCCTGCCAGACGGTGCCACCGCTCCGGTAAAGCAGCGGTACGGACTGTGATACAGACAACAGGCAAGGGCTTAGCTATCAAATAAAATAGGTGACAATTTCTGAAGCTGAAGTAAACTGCCAGCTGAACTTTCAAACCCTTGCTGTGCCTGCTTTTACCCCTGGGAGGTGGGAACGTGGTATCTCGGACCTCTCACTCAGCTTTAAGATACGACACGTGTGTCTCATGGCTGGGTGAGCCCAGAATGCGTGTCCGAGGTGTTACGGCAGCGCGGGGGCCAGCTGGCAGCTTGTGAAGCTGCAGTAACTCGATCGCGTTGGGCTGCGGGTGAGCCCAGAGTGGCCGGGGGGGCTGTCAGCTGGAGGGTCTGCGGGAGCAAGCCCTTCTCTCCCACCTTCGCCGCGAACATCCTGTGTGTGCTCTCGGCTTGTCTCTCCCATCACAGCTAAAAATACAGTGTGTACCACACTCAGACGAATGTTTTAGAAGTGTGCATATGGCATACGGACTGCATTGAAGCCTCATTCAACCATCTCCTTGAGCCGTATTTCCAGATGCTCTTTGCAGTGTGCGGTTAATAAGAAGGCAGGCTTTAACCTCATTTTGTGTGTATTGCAAGTGGTAAACGAAAGACAGCCAAATGGATCACAACGTAGCCGTTTTTGAAAAGAGAAAACTGTTTAAACCCACAAGGTTAGAGCTAACAGTCAGGAGCTGGGTGGGGAAAGGAGGCCGCTCTCCAGCTCCGCGTGTGTAACGCCGCAAACGTAAGGCCGGACAATTTACGGAGAAGATCAGAAGAGGGCAGGCAAGAGTACACAGCCAATTCCTCCTGTGCTACCGACGCTATCACAGCTAAAGCTGGAAGAGGGCAGCATGTGTTTTATTTAATGGTTTATATTGCTCCATTGCTGAGGTCACATTTCTGAGAGCAAAACACATCAGCCGTAAAAGCGGGGAACCTCTGCTGCGGCAACTGGGTCTGGCCTGGAAATTCAAAGTTTGGGTCCAGATCCAAACTCTCCCCAAATGCCCAAGGACTTGCATTTTAAGATTTAGATTGTGTTCATTTCTATTTATGGTAAAAAAAAGCAGAAAAAGCTTAGCACGCATCTATTAGCAGCTGGCCTAGGCTTCTTATGCTATTGTAAATAAGGTTAGCAGAACTCCGCAGAATATTATCATAAGGTTGCAATCAGTGATGAGAATTATGCCACACACATTTTACATTAAAGGAAACAATTGCAGTGGAAGGCTGTTCAATTCAGACAACATCAAAGACGCAGTTCGTGTAAATTAATAATACAGCAAAATGTAAACTTTAGATGCACAGACACGCCAATAGTTTATTTTTTAAAAAAGCTCTTGTTGAGAAGTTTGGTTACACTTTACATTAATTTTCCATTTTTGAATAATTTATAAAAGGGCCCTATTTTATTATTAGCTTGAATACAGACATGATTTATATTGGTATGAATGTGTCAGGGAAAAACATGAGTTATATGGACATGAAAATGTCAAGGAAAGGCATTTTGTTAACTAAAACCCTCTTTAAAAGTAAATTTACAGAGCTATTAAATTTTATAAAATACTTAACCATATAATAGCCTGTCTGTCTGTTCACCAGTTGCTCTCTACTTATAAGCTATTAATGCTTTATATGCTGTTTAGGAGTAGAACCTTGCAGAATAAGGTGACTTGAAAACTTCAGATTTCTGAGTTTATACCTAACACCTGGATGTTGTTCTCCCTACAGTCCATGAGATGGGTTCATTAGCTATAACTGGAGAAAAGATTGGGTCCTCTCTTTTGAAATAATGACACCAAGGTTTCTATATTTAAATCAATTTATATGGAAAGGCTGGTTGGCAAAACTATTCTGAAAAAAAATATATATATATTCAGTACTGAACTGAATATAGTGGGGTAACTTTAGTATTTTTGATCTTTGCCTTGTTTAATTTTTAATGTATTAATTTTGCATTTCTCTATGGTATCTTTCAACATAGAAGTACTGGGCTAAATTTAGTTCCAGTTAATGCAAGCTCCACTAAGTAAGGGCCATGAATACATTTGACAACATCTTCATGAAGGGCTGTAACAGCACAAAGCACCTTCTTGCAGAGAATCCCAAATGGAGACTCGGAAGTCAATGACATCAGATGGCAAATGCACGCAGTCAGCACATCTGGGTCAGCACATCACGACAGCATTTGCTGCAAAGGGTCCTTCTGAGCCACAGTCAGGTTCAAGCTGCTGTTTTCCAGGCAGAAGCCTCGTGGAGGACAGCAATGTAATTTTCCTAGGCCCTCAGCCGAGGCTGCTGATGTATTGTGTGTGTATTACAGTATCCTGTTTTGCATACTCCCCCAATGGGGCAAATTATGTCTAGACAATCTCACGGCAGGACTGCTGAGCATTTGACAGGCCATTAGGGAATTGGGAAGAGAAAAGCAGCAAAGCAGAGCCTGTAATGTAGGAAAAAGCAGCCGAGGTGGTTCTACAGGTTGAAAACGATCTTCAGACACAGTGATGGCAAGGGAAACATCAGCTTAGCCAGAGAGCCATTGCAGTGGGAGCTCTCTGACCGGCAGTGGCTGCGGCTGAGCCATTCCTATGCTCCGGCAGCTCTTGGGCTGCACTGCGGCTTTGCTGTGAACGCTTTGTCCCATGGCCATGGAAGCAGGTGGTAAGGCTGACCGCTGCTCCTCTTGCAGCAGGGATGAGGAACAGGCCCTCCTGACACCACATTCTACACCCAAATGGTTGGTTGGCCTCCTACTGTCCACCCTGTAAGTCTCAGGATGTTTGCTGATGAAGATGACATTCATGTTGTTCACTCTTGGTAGTGGTCAGGCATGATCAGAAGTGCAGGCTCAGATCTGTGCTCAGCTGGCAGTGCAGGCAAGAGAGGCTAACCCTCTCATCCCGTGAGCCATGTGCCAAAATCTGTCAGTCTTATGTCACAGGCATCCGAAGAGCTGGGGGAACTCCAGCAGCCATCCCTCCATCCTACTGATAGACTGAACAAGGCTTGGATTGGTACTTGGGCAGCCTGGCTAGTTCAATTTGAGCATGCATATTTTATTTGCCCCCCAAGCTGGGAATTTGGCTAACCCAGCAGAACGTGAGCTGTAAGTCTGGAGGGGATTTGTGCTTCATCTGCTTGGAAGCAGCACGTGGCTGCTGGCTGATCACCCCTTGTGCAGAGAGCTGCAATCTGCTGCCCAGGTTTCATCTAGCTCTGTGTGAGAACACCACGTGCCTCAACCATGAGTTGGTACACTGCGGGTGGGCTGCTGAAGGTTCTTCCCTTTCTCACCCATGGACTTGAGGATAAAAATGTGATTACCCGTCACTTGCTCCCCTTCTCAAGCTTAACTATCCATGAGAGAGATAGTCGTTCAACCAAGGGACTAAAGGGATGATTTGCACCTCATTCCCCAGACAGCCACGCCAGCAGTCCGCAATTCAGAGCACTCTATGTACATAGAGTTGTCTGTTCTATCATAGTTTTGCTGTTATTTTTATCCTTTTCTTTTGTTACATCTCCAAAAAATCTTCAGAGTCTTAGCTAATTTGGCTTCATTTACTGCGAAGATTGCAACATTCAGTGAACCAGACCAAATTACTGTTTTCAAATGTCTGATCTATAGCACAGATAGGGTCTTGAATCAATTACAACTAGGAGAAATGATGTGTGTGCAGAAGTGCAGACTGGTCCTAGCACCATACCCCTTTCCATCTCTACACTTTTCCCAGGAACTGAAGAGACCTTTTCAATAAAATCCAGAGTCTATGGTTTTACAACAGTGCTTTCTAGAGATCAGTTTGCTGGCCGTGCTCTGAAGTCCCTGACACTCTAAGAAACAAGGCTCAGCAAGAAATTTGAGAACAGTGTGTCTGACTTGAGCATACATCTTTTACGAGGAGACACCTGGGGATACAATTTTCCTAAACTTTCTTTGTGAACGAGCAGTTACCTTCCCAGCTGTTGTATACTCTACAACCACTATGAATAAAACCACACAAAGTGTAACTGGCCACTGCTATTGTAATTTAAAGGAGTTTCAGCCACCAATGGATCATACTGCAAAGCACAGGTTTTCTTAGAGCTCTTCATGAGCAAGGGGCTCATGGCTGAAGGAGCTACCTCCCTTCAGCTGAGCTGAGCCTGGGAGCTGGCCCCATATGCATTTCCTACGGAGTTAACACGTGTGTTTTGTTCCTTGGGTGAAGCAGATGGAAAGCACACGAGAGACTGTTACCAGGGTTGTGGCACCCTAATAGCTTTTGATGTTTGTCCACACCTTTCCCATAACTGTGAGTTACCAAGGTTGACCTGCCCATCCCAGTCGCAAGGGCTGCATTTATCACAAATACGTTTTGTGCCTACAGAACTCTTCCCTGAGGTCTCAGCTGCTGGTGCAGAGGAATAAGCCTGCCTGCGTGTTTCACTAACAACTATTCCTTCATTTGCCCAGATTTTCTACCAATTTTATCATAATTTTGTAGTAACTAAGCTCAGAAAACAGAATTTCAAAGTCCATACTAAAACGTTCTTCTCTCTTCTTAGCAATTTACCCTAACATCATATATGAAAAAATTGTATGATATGATAAATTCACACCAAGCTTTGGTTGTTCGAACTCATCCAACAGTTTTCCCCAATTGATGACAACAATTTTTCTGTAATATAAAAATGAATCAGGTCATTTTATAGACTTGCAAGCTGAGCTTTTGAATGAATTCATCCAGAATTTTACATTTCTGAGGTGGATTCATAGTGCTAAAAGAGTAGGTGTATATGCAGCAGTTTAAATAATCAGACTAAATGAGTCACAGTGTATATAGTCATCTTAAGGAAAACACATTTGAAGAACACAATGTTTATTTTCCCATTATTTGAGTAATTTTGAAAGGCATTTTTCATGGATACAGAGTGTTAAATAAGAAATATGACAATATTTTGCCTTAGGGGGATTGTGTTCTTATCATCTGACTTGTGAGAGGCATGAGGTGAAATGTCCAAGCTGTTCTAGCTGTCATAGCTACATAATACCACTTTGAAGTATGTTAACGTTCTTTCTGAGCTGTTCCACTGCTCTCCACTGAAACCCTCCCTTTACAAGTTGTCTTCAAATAACAGAAACAGCTTGAAGGACCCTTAATCTGCAGGGCCATGCGATGCTGCTTTAGACATGTTGCAAAAGGGGACAAAAAAAGACAAGAAATTAAAACTAACTGATGTGGTTAAACTGTGAAAATTCATGTGTCTTGAATTCCATGGACTTACGTTAATCAGTTCTGCGATCTGTTTAGTTAAGCTGTTGTAAATCCTAGTGTAAGCACTGCGAGGGATATTTAGTAAGGCTAAGACAAGGAAGACTTTTTTCCCTAGGCTCTTTCCACAGTCACGGGAGAGAGAAAAAGGCTTTGCCAGGAGAACAGCTGGGGCTACGGATCCACTGACCTGATCTCATGAGAAGATGCTGAAAGAGCGATGTCCCTTCCTCCAGTCTGTCTGCTCCCTCCAGCTAGCTCTTGTACTCGCTGGGCTTTCCCATCAGCCAGATCAGCTTTCTAACACAGAAGAAAACGATGCCATATTTTTCTGCCGGGTTAGTCTGCTGCCAGGCTGGTGGCTGAACTGGCACACGGGGTGATCTGACCTTCTCTAGGTAGAGACTCCCCTCACAAGGTGATGAGCAGTACTTTGAATCATTGAGCATCTTCACAGAACTCTGTGCCTTATAGGGCATCATGGTTATTCTGCATTAAGTATATGTACAGATATATACACACACATATACATACACAGGCATATATTAAATATGTATATATGCCTATTTAAATACTAACTATAGAGACATACATACCCCTACATTTGCCTAAAAAGGGGTTACATGTATAAAATGTATAAAAATATGTTGAGGAGCAGTTTGTTTAAAAAAGCATTGCTATGGCTGCAGTGGCTTTTGTGTATGGTTATTTAAAAGTGGGCTTATGCAGAACAAAGTGACAGACAGATGTGTAACTTTGTGTGGTCAAATTGCCACTGGTTGTTGGTTCAGCTCTGCTTGCTAGTTATGACAAAGGACAGCATCTCTCTGGTGTGCTGGGTGAGCAAGTCTGGATCTCACTTCTCATAGCCATCTTCGGGCAGCTGTGACTCAACCAACCACTCTGAAACCGTTTGCTTGCTTGAGAAAGGAGGTGGATGTGTGTAATTTTCTTGCATAAACACATAAGCATCATATTTCCTTTCTTGGTTTTTATTCTGGGTTTTTTTTTTTTTTTGAGATGGCAAATCACTTGGGACCTACACTGCAGTGCAAACTACACAGGAAGGCCAAGGCTTCTGAGCATGAAAAGACTGAAGGATCTGAATTTTTTAATGAGTCTTCATTTGAACTCCTAAAAAATCCAAGAGGCACCTGAAATGACAAGGCACTTACTTAGTTAAAAATGTTGTCCTTGGATTACACAGGGGAAAAGCAGTGAGCCTATCAAACAAGTCATGAAACTTAACTTGAGAGGCATGGGAAGGAAATGTGGCATGGAGTCTGGGGTTGAAGGGACTGCAGGAGAAGTGATTTTAAGGAAGATCAAGTGAGTGCTTGCTCTTGCATGGAATGGAATACTTGTCCATCTCTATGGGATAGTCCAGCTTCCCAGAAAGAAATATTTCAGTGGTCTGATATTGGGGATTATTTTTGTCCTTCTTGTTTGTTGTCTTCTGAGGAATTAAATCAGTTTTGTGGCATAATCACAGATTTGAGCAGTATGATCCATATCTGATGGGCCGTAACAGTATTTCCAATGCTCTGTTCATTGTTCTGTTGCTTTCCATTTTAATTTACCTTCTTAAAAAAGCACACACAAGAAAAAGGCAAAAATATAACAAGAAAAGAGAGAGAAAGGAAAGCAGACGTTCAGATTTCAAAGATCTTAATGCAATTGATAAAGCCCTGAGTGTAAATACCGAAATGAACATAATTCCTTTCTTCCCAGAGCCTTGAAAATGTTTGTGAACAGTATGCCATTTTTCACTTGCTTGGAAAGTCCAAGTCCAAGAACTGTGCCATTAGTGAGGTGCGCACAGTGCAGATCCCCATAGCACGTTAGCAGAAGCCTGCACACTTGCTCATTTGTAGGTCAGAGTCCAGGTTTTGCCCATGGAAAGGGTAGGTGAAGTTTTGAGGCTCATGCTCTGCATAGGATGCCAAAAAGTTTAATCCCTTTGGAGGAGGAGGAAGACTAAATAACAGGTTGGTCCCAAGCCACCTATCTTTGTGGGTCAGTAGTGATCTGGTGCTCTGTACAGACCCTCGGCTTCCCCAGGAGTCAATGGGCAAATGTGTGCAGCAAACAGATCCAGATCCCATGAGACCCTGTCTGCTATTTCAGATCAACTCTGCCGAAAAAGTCTGCCAAAAATCAATTTGCAATTGTTTCCATAGCTGTGTCTTTATAACGGGGTCATTAATTATCCTCCATGTTACTTACGAAACAGTTCTAGTGATTTTCAGACTTGGCCTTTCCCAGCTGACATCTGTGCTGCGGAGATGTATTGACCAAGGCCCTGATGCCACATGAGCTCCACATGGGCAGACTTCTGCTCAGGTGACCTCTCTGGAGATGCAGACCCTCCAGCAAGCAATCACAATGGATCAGGGCCCAAAAGTTGTGCTTCCAGGACTCCCAGAGGTGAAACGGGCTAGAGTTGGGCAGGGAGGAATGCCAGGAGAGCTGCTCTCTGCCTGCAAAATTGTAAGAAAATGAGTGGTCTTGATTTTATGAATGAAATGCTTGGATGTAACTTGTATGGTACATCCCTAGTGCATATCATGTATATACATACGCCACCATATGCACGGAATATATCATGCTATGTGCTGACGTTGAAATACCTGCACGAGCTGAAGGTGCTAGATACTTTTTAGAGTTTCTCATCTTCATAATTACAATCAGTAGTTGTATTTCCTGTTCAAAACTTTGGAAGAATGTCGATTCTCTTCACTTCCAGCCATGACATTATCTGTTGAATTCATCTGTTTTTTCCTCTCTGAGAGGTACCTCAGCAGGATTTCAGGTAGCAAGGATTTGTCCAAACCACCCACTTTTTGGCAATGGAGGTAGAAGCACAAGTATGAATAAATTCCCTAGCAGCTCCTAACTTAAGAGACACGGAAAGAGAGATCAGAAAGATAGTACTTAGTTGGTGAGGGTTCAGACTGGTTTGACTAGAAGATACCTTTCTATCCACAAGATACTGTCTGTCATCAAAGACTTTATAACCTGATGTACTTATTACATTTGTGTGGGTGATAGTCTGTGCTCATAGCTGTGTCAGCATTGGTATCCCTGTTATTCACCATCAGGTGTAAATCCTAAAAAGAAATAAAAAAAATCTGACAATCCTTATCTGGGAGGAAGCATAGCAGAAACAGAACATCTCCCTAGGGAAGCTGGTACACTGTGAAATAAACCCAGCACCTTCATAAATAGAAGTATGGGCCTCCATAATCTGAGCTAAAAGTTCATTCTGTGTGAGTAAATAGGGTAAGACCTGAGTCTGAGCACTGCATATGATCATCCTTATCATTAAGCTGCTGGTGGCCACCACGGCATGGTTTTCTCCCCACATTCAGTGTTAGCAGGGTCAGCATTGCTCCTGCAGGCCTCTTGGTCATAACCACCACGTCCTGGGCAGTAAGAGAGGTGAGCTGTATAGACACAAACTGTGGCACTCCATGACCAGGGGAACAGCCTGTGCACCATTTTATCTTCTAGCTTGGATGCAGCCAAAAATCTAGTGCTCAAGCTGAGCAGTGTGGCCAGTCCTTGGCCTCCGTGTATTTGGTACCACATGGGAGATGGAGCAGACGCTGGCATCCATCACACACTCAGCATATTGGGCCAAGTACGTGAGTGAAACTGTGGAGCCTACATAAGATTAGGTAGCTAAAATCCTCATTGGATGTGGGTCTTAGTCACCCGATAGGGTACTGATTAGGCATTTAAATGGGTAACTGTGGCTCTGAAAATCCTCCCTCAGTAGACACCAAGGTCCAGAGTATCTAAACATCAAAGGACCTTCATTTCCTGACGTTGAAGTTCCTCTGACTTTTGACCATCGTGCTCTGGGCCTGCAGATCTACAAACAAGGCACTTGTCCATGTACATCTCATGAGCTTGATACAGGAGGCTACCACAGTACACTGAGCAGACTCCAACAGAAAGAGGCTCCCACCAAGTGCAGGCAGCTGTGGCTGCCTGAGAATAGCAAACTGACCGTTGTCCCCCTAGAAGGGAAGACCCCATCAGCGAAGCACTCACATCGTAGGAAAGCCAGGTTCATTACTCACCTATGCCTACAGGGGCGCACATTCCCACTTCCTAGGACATCACTCTAACTACCGAGTCTCAAAGAGAAGGCCTCTCCCAGCTTCCGCTTGAAAGGTATTCAAGATACGTTTTGTCAGAAAGAGAGCAAATACAAATGTTAATGTTAAGGTAATCTCTTAAGGTTCAGGAATCCTGTAGTATAAACTTTCTTCCTGGATCTACTCATGCAGACGATTTTCACATGTAGTACACGGATAGTCCCAGGAGCAGAGGTTGAAAGTCAGGCTGAAAGTTTAAGTGATTGCCCCAACCACTAGTGAGAGGCTGATACTGGGTGCCCCATGTCTTAAATGCTCCGAGTGCCCCTCATGGAAGAGTGTGCATACAACACCTTCCTTAGTATGATGCTGTCTTCCACGTTTTGAAAGAAACGAGTGGATTTTATTCCTATGAAAGAAAGTGCTGAGGTCCCTCTCTTGGTGGGGTGCAGAATATGGATCCCAAGTGGATGGGGGCCCAGATTGGCAGCTCTAGGAAGGATCCTCATCACTGCATGTGGGTGAGGTTTATACAATTCTTTCTGCTCTTCCCCCAGTCACCTGGTGATCCTGGATTACACATTGAGAGCCTACTCCTTGTGTAAGGAACCCAAGGACACAGCAGCACTCATGGTGGATTTCTCTGTGAGCTATGGGCGCACATTGCTCTGATAATGAGACACTTCCATCAGTTCCTGAGCTTGTAGTGCTGGAGGAATGCTGAAATGTGTTGAATGAATGCAGCCACAGGTCTATATCCCAAACTAAATTGTGTTGTGCAACCTTAATAGGGAATTATATAATTTATTCATAAAGCACTGTATGAGCACTAGGAGGAATTGTTAGTCATTGGGTTGAGCAAACACACTACTGTTGACTTGTCTCTTTGGCCAGTCAGTTCCTATTGGTTACTGAAATGTTAAATGCCCAGTAGAACCGGTTGAGGTTCCTGAATATTACCTTTGTTCCCCTGAAGTCAGGGTAGGAAGGACAGATGGCTGGACCATATGCAGCACTTGCTCTGTATTTGTTTGTGTCTGTATGTGTGCATACATGCCTGGACTGACAAATACAGACCACGTTCTAGTTTATATTGCAAGTACATGTTGCAATACTGTACCACTTAAAGAGTGACATTACAGTATTCCAAGCAGGCAGCGTTTTACAAGAATCAATAATCATGTTAATTAATAATGGCTAAAACCTCTACAGACTTGTTTTCCAAGGATATAAAAGTGTTTGCAAGCATGGGACTAATTCATGCTCCTATATCATCGTATTGACTTTATTGGAAATGTTTATGTAGAAAAAGGTATAGGAACATTTGCCTGTTTCATACCAATGAAAGCAGAAAAGGTGAGTGAATCTTGTGTGGTTTTTTTTCTGAAAGAACCT
>NW_008824031.1:608911-629467 GCF_000699105.1 Pygoscelis adeliae
AGTCCATTCTATTCTCTTTGCTCTAATTTCTGTGAGACAAGGCTCCTCCTCAGGTCTACCATCAGTTCTTTTGGTACTCTGCTGGATTAGACCGTTGGTTTTACTAAGTCAAGAGAGATTATACAAGATCCCTATCTTCACATTTAGCAGTGTGCTGGAGTAATCGAAAGGAAGAACTATACTACCGTAGAAAGAAGTCCCTGTATGAAGGCATAATTAATGAAACTGCTCCAGACTTCTTCTACTAGTGTGTGACACTGTCTCCTTTCCCCTTACCAACCTGTGTAACACCCATCCTAAGAATTTTTTTTGCTGCTGTAGTATCGAAACAGAAGTTCTTAGAGATTGGAAGGTCAATGAAACAAGCAAGACATGATTTATAAATGAGACATTTGTGAGGGCGAAAGAACGACCACTTTTCCTGGATCCCAAAATCGTCATTCAGTAGATCCTCAAATCTAGGCCAGCCACAGTTGTTTCTCATGCAGGTTTCAGAGCAAATGACTAGGCATGGCCACACAAAGCCATTAGCCCAGAAGAAAACGAGAAGGAACAATATATAAGAAATCACAGAAACATTGAAAAATTCAGGTTAGAAGGGACATCTAGGTGTCACCTAATCCAGCTCTTCACTCAAAGCAGGGCCAACTACATGGGTGGCTCTGGGCCTCATCTAGGGTTTTAGTGTCTTCCAGGATGGAGATTTCCCATCCTCTGGGCAGCCTGCTTGCCCAGTGCTTGCCTGTCCTCAGTAAATTTTTTTTCCCTAGTTGGAGAGTTTCTCACTCTCCTACTTGTGTCCATTGTTTTTTGTCCTATTGCTGTGCACCTCCAAGAAGAGTCTGGCTACATCTTCCAATACCCTCTCATAAGGTAGTTGAAGACAGCAGTAAAATCACTTTCGGCCTTCTCTTTTTAAGGCTGAACAAGCCCAGTTCCCTCAGTCCCTCCCCGTACATCATGTGCTCCAGACCCCCACCTATCCTATCTGCTAAATCCTCTCTCCTCTCAGACCTTTTTAAATTAAGGATAGATCAGTGCAATTGAGGGGGACAGTGAGCCACTGTCCAAATCAGGCTCTACTAGAGGGAGGAGCAACTGCACTGAGGTTACTGGGGCATTGTCAGCACTATCTGGGCTCCAAAACATTCCTAAACCAGCAATTTTTAAAATGCAGCAGTCTCTGGATCAAAGGTGCTCATGAATGTTGCTGCCAAAGTAGTTCTAAATTTCTGCTCATTGCAGTTATTACTACAGGAACATTGCTGGCATAACATTTTCTCCTGGAGCCTTTCTAGAGCACCTGCTTCATTCACCATGTGTGCAGACATAAGCCAGGACAGATGCTCAGGGCACGAGCTGACACGCAGCTGACGCCCTTTATCAGAAAAGAGGCCACCCAAGTTCTTGATTTAAGGAGGGAGGCAGGAAAAAGTCTTTGGAGAAGAAGCAGCTTCCTTAAAGCGTTAAGGAAACCCTTTCCAGAGACAATATTAAATATGCATGGGTGGGGTGAGAGAGAAAGAATTCTTATTTATGTATAAAGTTACAAATGGAGACAATGTCAAAAATCACTGAAAAAAAGAGTCTCTGTGACTCTGTTTTCCTGAGTTATGATAGCATGTGTTTAGTATTATGGCTAATCCCTTTTAGGAGCCAAAGTTAACATCTTCCAAAGCATAAGTTTTTTTTTTTTTTAAAGCTCAGTTAAATTCTAGCGCTTCAAAACCTACTTAAACACAGCAAAAAAATCTCTGGAAACTCTTTATTTAGCTTTCTGTAGTTGAAACAATTATGTAATTGGATAAGCAATCAAGCCAGTTCAAATTGGTGAAATTTTGCATTATAGAGCAGAACAAATTATATTTGAACCTGGAGAAAATAGTAATATAAGAAATGTAGTGCTTTTTTTTCCATTAAGAAAGGACAGCCACATAGATCTAGTCTAAAGGGGTCTTATTGTAGCTTAAGAAAACAAAGCTAAAGAGTTCATGGGATGACATATCGTGCGCATCCCACAGCGCAGAGGTGTCACAGGATGGTTGGATGCAATGAAAGGTGGCTAGAGAGGGCGTCTTTGGAGGCTTTGCACAGTTCTTGCATCCCAGCGTATGACATTCCAGTCGCTGAGGTGGTTGTTTGTGGTTTTTATGTGCTCAGCGTGTTGAAGTGAGCAGGCTCTGGAGGTAGCGAGTCGCAAGGAAGAGGTAGGAGCAGTTCACAGCTCCCCATCCTGTCTTTTCTAGCAGCGCGGCCATCAGATCAACAAGATGGTAAAGCACATATGTGTTTCCCAAATGGCTTAAGTCGTTTGTCTTTAACTCAAATCTCTTTTTGGTTGTGGAATAAGGGATTTCACTTTAACAACATCATCTCAAACAAAACTGCTGGGAGCTGTGAGTGTGTATATTTTGTTAGGGCCTTTCTGTGGAGTTGCTGGTAGGAACAGTGTAAAAAGGAAGGTTGTAGAACTGCTGCATTAGGAGGATTTCTTGTGTAGGAGAGGGCATAAAGCTAAAAAGGATGTTACTTTCCCCAGAATCAGTTGTCCCTCATCCTCTCCCCTTCGATGGCCTTCAACTCCAATCTGGCTGGTAGTGACAGTGTCCTTGCTGTGGTGCCAAGCTGTTGGGGGCTGTATGTTAAGCCCTATGGCAGCAGGAGCACATGGGCAGGACAGGCTCAGTCTCCCTGGTCGGTTCTGCCAGGACCAGGTCTTCTGCCATGGTCTTCAGTTCAGGACTAACAGGTTTCCTTTTTCAGATATGAATTGCCTAAGAAAATACAGTACTTCTATTTATTGTTGACACAGGCATTTTCTTTAATGATTTTCTTGTTTTAAGTACTTAAAGGCTAGGACTCAGTGCAGCACTTCATAGTGCCTGGAGAAGGGGACTGCTGACAGCAAGAGCTGTGATCCCTTTCAGGAGTCAGCTCTGGCAGGACAAGGAAAGCACAAAGCTGGTGGAGTTTCTGCACCTCATCCCTCCCTCGTCCAAGGACAGTTAATTCCATATGGTTTAAAGCAGGGAAACTGAAGGAGAAGCAAGAGGCCCTTTTATTAAAACCTGAGGGATTCAGTACGGACTCAGTGCCACCCAGTGTCAGCCAGAGTTCCCACCCATCCAAGCTCGATTTCCTGCAATTTGTTTCATCTCGCCAAAATACTGCATAACAAATCACCTTCTCAGATAGCATGGGGAGATAAGCTGTAATTCCACAGCACTTGCAAACAAAACATTAGCAAGGTCTCCTTGGGCAAAGAACAACCCAAGTAGTGACAAGATGACTTCTGATGGTTTTCTTCATGAGCAGAGCAATTCGGTTTTTGCATTAATCTAGCAGAATGAGCAAAACACCAAACTGTTAACTTGATTGATACTAGCACTGTCCAGGCTGCCAAACATTTAGCAGCTGATAGCAAATTTGTACAGCTGCTTTCATCTGACTGATCCAGTAACTTTTCCAGAGTTTTAGAGTGGAACATGACCAGATCCAATTTCTATAATATTTTGAGACAATTGACAGGAGAAACAAGCCAGACCAAACACGGGCATATCCCTTTTCTACACATAAGGCCAGGAGAGAGTGAACCACAGGAAAAAACATGAATTTTCCATGTTTTTAGAACTGGATGGTTCAGCTAATCTCCATCCAATGAACCAAGAGAGGAGAAAATGTTTGACTACAGATCACCACTACAATGGCGAAGACTTACTTCTGTGGGAGAAGAGCCACCACACTGCGGTATTTGCTCGTCTTCTCAAGCTTGGCCCCTGGGTTTTACCTGTTCACACTTTCCTGGATATTCAGATCTTTCTACCTCACTCTCTATCTGAAATCCAGAAAGAAAATACTTTTCACAGCTGAAGGCCCCTCTGCTCTGCAGGGATGTTTGTGTTTTGTACAATATTAGAGGCTTGCTCTCTTCTGTGGTTATAGAATTATTTATCCTGCACTTACCCAGCCACCATTCCCTGGTCTTATGTACTCAGACTTTGCAGTGGGGACTTGAACTAGATGAAGTTGCTTTAGGGGAATAAAAGCAGTTTTGTAATTCTCAGTTTCTCAAGCCCAGTTGTGAATCTCCCCATTCCTCCCATGCAGGCAGAGCCATCTTCAGACGTAAAAGCTTTACAAGGACTCATGGATTTGATTAGGTAGATTAAATAGATCCAAAGATGAAATTTGCAGTGATCTTCCTGAGAGACTGAGCAGTGGATGGGAACAAAAGCCTCCTTACCAATTTGAGGTCTAATCACTTTAACCCCTCTGTGTTTCAGAGGCCCAGCCAGCAGAGATGCTAGAGAAAAACCAGGCTATCCAAAACTGTTATGAGGGTCTGGTGAGTGCTCTGCCCAGTCTTCAGACATTTCTGAGGTCAGCGATGGGGCATACACTGTTAGGAGTCACAGCAAGGATTAGCCACGGTGTGAGACCCACCTGAGTTGCTACAAGCTGGAGAGCAGAAACTTTCAAGGTCACATCCAGGCTGCTTGGTGCCCTATGAGGGATGGGTGCAGGCGTGGGAACTCTTCACACCACCTACTGCTGGTGCTGTCAGACCACGGCTTTCCAACAGCGAGATGTCAACCCTGTATTTAGGCAGACTATTACAGATGACTTATTTAAATAACCTTTTGCATTTCCTTTCCTTCACTCACCTCTTAGAAGAACACCAAGCAGCAAAACTAGCTGGACCCTGGTCTTTGGCTGAGCGCTATGCCCTTCACCTTCACAGTAAAACCCCGAGTATGTGACAAAAGCAGCACTTGTCAGTTGTGATTTTGCTCACAACCACCTATCACACAGCCTGGAAGCAAAGCAAATGAGTAATGAATGGCACTCCCACACTCAGATGTATAATTGACCATCGATTTATTCCGTACCAGAGGCATGCGCGCACGTCCCACACACAGAGCAGACCCCCTCAAAGCAATCATCTTCCCCATAGGCGTGTCATCAATACGACCACAATTTGTTTCACAAATAAGCTTGTGTTGCAAAACATAAATGCCTGCTAAGTCAGAAAGTCCATCTAGCACCGTCTTCTCTCTGACACCAACAAGAAGCAGATTCCTGGGGGAAGAGGCAGGAAACACAGCAAGTATCGAGTGACCTATTCCTTGCTTATCCCAGCCCAGCCTAGCTCCCAGCAATGAGTGCTTTAGGGACTGTGAGCTATAGGTAGCATCTGAACTATCTTATTTAATAGCTCTCAATGGACTTCTTTTCCCTGAGTTTGTCTAAACCTGTGTAGGCTTTTGGCCTCCACAACATCCTGCAGCAATGAGTCACAATTCAGTTATGCATTGTGTGAACAAGTACTTCCCCTTTTTGATTTTAAAATAAATCTGCTACTTGCTCTTTTCACTGAGCACCCTTCAGTTCTCATGTTTACAAATAATGCCCTGTTGTTCCTCAGCCACCTTCTCCCCACCATTTGTGACTGTAAACCTCCTTAATCATTCCTCATGTCCTTCCCATTCATTGCTATTCAGTCCCCCTGGGACCAGAAATCCAACAAGATCAGTGGCCTCAAATGCAATCCAATATTTTCTGCAGTACCACAGGGGCAGAATAGTCTGGTATCACCTATAAATGCCAACAAGCTTGAAATTAGACAGTGGCAGATAGATTAGACTTACAGCATGAGATACAAGCTTGCTTTCGGGGCTCATTATGGGCAGAATCAAGGCTGAACAGAGGATTTATTTGGCTCTGACAGCGCCCTCATTTTGGGAGGCCACCTCACATTTTCCTGCCAAGAAGGATAAGACCTTGCCTGCTTTGTGAGCTTTCTGACTGGACCCAAAGTCAGACCTGTAAGCTGTTCTTCCAGTCTTGTGCTTTCTGAGGAGCACACACAGATGCCTGAACCAATAATGATCCTTACAAAGTGGATAGATCACTTTATGACCCAAAGGTAAAAATTCCCATAAAAATATGAAAAAAATCCTGAAGTATATCAGTTCAGGATGGTGAAATGTGCAGGAGGACATGCCTCATCTACTTGTAAACGCACCAGCTCTCGTACTCCATTTTGCTACAGTAAGTTTAACCAAGCAAAACTGAGCTCAACAGGGCTAATCATCTGAACACTGTGGACAGAATTGTGTCTCCTGGCTAAAACAAACCCACCTTGACTTTGTTTTGTTCAGTAACAAATCCTTGGACAAATTAGTCCAAAGTACAGCTCAACAGAATTCAAAGGAGATCATTGATACCAAATGAGATCATTACCACCAACACAGCTCTGCTTTTCTTTGAGTCGCATAAATGTAAGATTTTGGAAGTTTAAGACATAGAAATGCTATTGAAACCACACATCCCTTTGGGTTGTAACTGGAGCGTCCTTTGGCTCGAGGGTTTGCTAAAAGAATGGAATGAACCTCAGACAACACCAGAAATTGTTTAGGGTTATAGAAAATTAGCTAATTATCCAACATGGGGCAAGGATTTGTTCATTAGAACAAGCAGATGCTTGCCACGTTTGTTGGCATCTCGTGACCAGTTAACAAGCTGTAACACTCTTCTTTCAAAACAGTTTGACAATGCAATTTGAAATGAGTATGAATCATGGGACTGACCCCATCGGACTGGTGTAAGATAAGCTTATACCGAAGGAATCTGACAAAAGTGCAGAAAAAATGCCTGCCCACTATGCCCACTGTGTATGTGCCCCTGTGAGGCAGCCATTTTAACAAACCTGGTATTTTTTCCCACTTTAATATTACAGCCAGGCAGATGAAAGCACAAGTATAAAAATATGAAAATATTAAAAATGTATAAATACTGGTAGCTGTAGATGAGCCTTAAAATGGTGTCAGAGGTCAGGTAGCATAAAGTAATCTCCTAACCCTGATGGCCAGGGACTGAAACACTCCAAGCCTGAAGTTTGGTAAAGGAATTTATTCTCCAGAAATGATGGATTGAGGTTACATTTCAGCAGCAAGGTCACAGCAATGAGATAAGGAAATACAAGGGAATCTGTTACTCATCATAGGTTTAGCTCACTGGACCGCAGTGTTGCCACTCCTAATTTGCACCAGCGCAAAGGTGAGCTGAAGGAGTTCACCGCTGCATGACTGGTTGTGTAAATAAAATGTGATGTGTTTCACCAGCTATGCCAACACTGAGCTCCTCTTCTCTCAGGTCAGGGATTCCCCATGGGGGAAGGTCGGGCAGAAGGTCAGAAGGGATCTGTGATGCCCAAACAGGTCTCCTGCTCTAAACAACGTGGGCTTTAACGTTGAAGAGCCACAGATCAACCGATGGCACAGCCTGGGCACAGCCCTGGTCCCAGAGCTGGGTCCCAGCCCCGGTCTCTGAGGAGCCGTCACCATACGACAACTACAACCGCTGGTGGTTTTTACCTGGGCTGACAAGCCACTGATGAAATCCTCACTGGAGAGCTGTTCCTGGCACTTGCGGCCAGTGGCACCTAATGACCCCATTCACGATGGACTGGGTGCTTGGGCAAGGGTGGGATTTCCCCTGTTGCTTCCTGGAAGGGGCCAAGTGAGTTCAGATGCTGTAGTGATGGGGCAGCTAGAGATTCACAGCAAAAAATGCATGAAAACATTTTGTCTTGCTTCACTCAGAGGGAAACAGAGTGACTGGGCACAGAAAGAGGACCTAGAAGCAGAGCTCAGATGGTTTCTTCTATGGGTTGATAAGACTGTCCCCAGAAGTGCATCGATTTCTGCACTTCGTGTTCTCCAGCCTTCTCAGTTTTTCTGAGCCTTTCTATGCACTTTTAGCCTGTGGCTCTGGGCAGAGGGAGAGGAACTTCTTTGATTTTCCAAAAAGCAAGAACAGACAGTGCTGGGAACTGAGCGTATTGACCCTGATCCTGTTCCTGGTGAAGTTGGAGCAGAGTTAAGGCCCATAAAGTAAGGCATATCCAACAAAAGCAAGGATGACTGAAATATCCTCTATTCTGGACTGAACTAGAAGTGGCAGAGATAAAATTGCAGCTCTGCAGCTTGAGCTGTGAAGCTGGCTATGAGAAATCTGTGATGGAGTCACAGCTCCTACTCTAGCAATGGAGAAAGATGCCATGCTGGTGTTATGCTTGCCACAGATCCCTTATTTCACTGCTCTGGCAAACTGCTGCCAGCAGGGGGTTTTGTTGGATTTGTGTGTTGGTTTCTTTTCCCCTCTGCTTTCTTTGAATGAGAAAATATTTTTCTCATTTCTGAATTTGGAAGTTCCTGGCCTTTGACCCCCGTCTGCACATGGCACAGTTCAGGGTCAGCTCCTGGGTGAGGAAGGGGTCAAAGCAAGGGATATCAGAAGGATGGCTCTGGAGAGCATCACTGCAAACATTTTTGAAGGACACTGAAAAACTGTTCCTGCTATGTCTGGTGTGGAGCCATCACAGCCAACGAAGAGGAGCTCTCCTGCTAGAGCCGAGGATACGGCGGGGAGCTGTCAGATAACTCTGCTCTACAGACATGAGACCTTGTACTCTCAGAGAAGAAAAAAGGGTCTGTCCCTTTATTCCTCCTTTCCGCTCTCCTTGGATGCCTCTCCTCATTCGCCAATATTATGTACTGGAGAGAGGAGAGAGAGGATGTACTGGATTTGGCTGGTATAGAGTTAATTTTCTTCATAGTAGCTTGCATGCTTGCTGCCTCCCAGGGTTAAACCATGACAGAGGGAAAAGCAGCAGTTCCTCTCGCCTCCCCATGTACTCCCACACCCCCTCCAGCTCCTCCGGGAGGTCCCAACGTCTTTGTCTCACTGCTGGAGGAAGCTCCCCCTGGCAGCATTGTGGGGTGGGATAAAGCATCCCATGCCTCCAACTCACTGGGGCTGAGAGCAGCCATGCATGAAGAAGTCTTGGAGAGGCTTATTTTTAAGTCCTCTCTGGGACCTTCACTCCTCTCACCTAAATAAATCAAATGCTGGCTGAGAGCCCTGCTCCACCTGGGAGCTGAGACCCTGTGCTAGATGGGATGGAAAAGCCTCCATCAGTCTACACTAAAAGTATTTTCTTTCCTTGTGAGCAGCTGATGACCCGTGCAATCGTGTTGATGGGGCTATGGGAGGAACAGCTCTCCAGGAGGAGAAAGCTCTGACAGACTGTCCCTGAATGGTCTGCACAGGCTGCTGTTTAGCTGAAGAGAAGCTTTTTGGACCCCCCACAAGTACGCAGAGCCATGTGTAGTGTGGATGGTGTCACTCAGGGGTGGTAGGGTGATGACCAAGCAGAGGTGCTCCAGGAGGCATGTTTTGCTTTGTGGTCACACT
Organism: Pygoscelis adeliae; assembly: GCF_000699105.1. Taxonomy (NCBI): domain Eukaryota; kingdom Metazoa; phylum Chordata; class Aves; order Sphenisciformes; family Spheniscidae; genus Pygoscelis; species Pygoscelis adeliae. The sequence continues at coordinate 618,170 of NW_008824031.1, forward strand.
CGGGCAGTATCTATAGCAGCACCTATACCCAAACCACCACGGGGTTGCACTGGCCTGAGCGTGAAAGCTGGAGAGCACAATCAGGATGTGAACATGCAGGCAGTCCTTCGTCCACCTGGGGATTTGAGGGCTGTAGATTCAGATCTGCCAGGACTTAGATGCATCCTGGGTGCTCTGGATGTTACCAATAGTGCTGCCAGAATATTTGCTGTTGTTGCCAGCTATGACTGACAGCTTCACAGCGGGGTTCCTCAGACCCACATGTGGTGAGGTCTGTACATGCAGCAGCAGCAGAAGGATTAAGCATTAGGATTTTGCACACCTCCATAGGTAACTGGCAATGCCAGAGGGATGGAGGTTTGCAGAGCTCACTGCTGGGGCTGAGGTTTGTGGGGGACACCAGGGTGTGGATGCACCAGAGGGACTTGGTACACCTCCCCAGAAAGCACCTGCATCCAGGCCAGGCCAGGGAGAAGTAGGATGCTGCCGCACCTCCAGCCAGATCTGTACAGACAAGCTGGCCCCAGCAAGCAGCCCCAGCGCTACCCACACAAATTGTGGTGCCTTCCCACAAGATCAGAATCAATCCCTTCAGCCTTACACTGTCATCTTGTTTGCTTGCTTAGCCTTTCCCTATATATCCCATAGACAGTGCAGGGAAACGTGTTTTTCCTGGTATGGCCATGCCTGTGTGCATCTGAGTAAGCTGACATTGTCCCAGTGTGAGCTTTCGCCATTCTAATAGCTTCAGGTTTAATCATAAAGCACTGTTATAAATAATGAATTGTGAGAGACGACGTCTTCCAGTAAATCCCACTGTGTCTGCTTATGTTTGGATCACTGCATTATGCTGAAGACAGCTGCTCAGAAGCTATTAACATGGGGAGGCATGGAGTGGATGAGGGAGAAAGGGAGAGAGGCATTAATCTGCTCTGTTGGGTGATGATTAAGGGGCAGTGCTGGGGTGACTAGTTTGATGCTCAGAGTGGCCTGACTGCTGTATGACAAACCATGGGCAAAGCCAAGGCTAGGTCCAGTGGGAGCTGGGTCAGACACCATGCTTGATTCACGGTGTAAGGAGGATTTAAATCGTTAATGGACTCACCCGGGAACTCTGGCAAAGTGATCATTTGACTACCAGGTGGGGGACAGATTAGCAACCAGGGAAGCAGGGAAATGGCAAGGAACTTCAGACAGGGGTCAAAGGATATCCCCTTCCACTTTTACAATGGATCCATAGGGATTTCAGGTGGGATCTGCTAATGCCACGGAGAAAATGTTCATATTGCTTGCACAGCTGGAACACCAGTCCTCAGGACCAGGGTACACAGGATCAGCAGTAGGAGCTTGTCCTTGCTAGGAAATGTCTTACATTACACTGACTTTTCTCTGAAAACAATGTCACGAATAGACAAGGCCTGAATTGAATTAAACACAATTCAGAAAATATAGATGGGACTTACGTGGCCTCCTTTGAGTAGTACCTCGAGTTTTGATGGATTTAATCTCAAAACTCCCTTGCAAAGTACATGCCGTACAGTTCCCAGTTTATTACCGAAGAGCTGAAACACAAAGAGCTCAGGCACTGCCCAGCTCAGCTTTGCAAGACCTGCATGACGCTGGCGATCAAGAGCGGACCCATCCGTGTGACAGACGCTGTGCAGAGACCCTGAATGAGCACAGGCTTTGCAAGCTATGGGATCAGAAGCTGTATAGCCAGGTTGCAGCACTGCTGTACCCGAGGGGAGCATCTCCCAACGGAGGTGGGCTGTGCAGCCCCGGCCAAAGGAAGCGCGTGTCTCGGGGCTCCCTGCTCCTCTCTCTGCGCAGTATGTGCTGTGCTGTATCATGCTACCAGCCGCCAGGCTCACTCACATCTCACTGCACACAAATGCCCTGAATCTCCTCTTCAAAAGTGGTTCGGTGCAGGTCCCTGCCTCCAAAGGTTTGCTTTTATAACACCCCTGCACAGCTAGCCATGGATAATTAATGCCGATGGAAACAAAGGACTTCACAAGCCTACCCAGAAATGGACTGATTGTAAAGTCCTGCTGCTCACGAACCTGTTTTAATGAAAGTAAACGACTCTCATGAAATATCGTGCTGTAAACAATCACATGCTGGCTCCAGACTGACTCAGCACAATTCCCAGGGCTCTCTCTGCCCTGCGTGGCCGAAGGCACCATCGCCCCCACCAGCCACACATCCTTGCTGCTGGCTGGAGGTCCAGTTCACAGACCCTTTTATTCTGGGATGTGCACCCTCAGCTGGACCATCCTGCTGCTCAGCCACCGCCACTGAGGGGTCACTGTCCAGACGGGCTGGAACCACAGGTAATGCTCCAGCCGTGCAAAGCAAGGAATAAGTCTTGTGTTTCCAAATATCCCGTATCCCATCTCCCTGACTTTGATTCAACCCACCCACAGGGACCTTATGTGTTATAGGAATCTGGATGGCAAATTTTGGCAAGAACCTGAAATATTGTCAGTGAGCAGCGCTTTTGAAATAAGAGATTACTTTTTGAATAGCATGAGAGCTCTGGCTATTTATTTACTTGTTCAGCACTCTCAATTTTTAAGCAAAACTTTATTTAGTTTTGATATAGAATGAAGCATTTCCCGGTGTTTCAAGATCATTCACATTTTTCACTCATTTAGGTTTTGTGTGGCTGTTTCTCCTTCTCTGCTTTTCCATCCTGAATCCTCCTATCTGGCAATAATGGAACTTGGAGAAAAGGAGGGAAAAAAAAAAAAGAAAACCATTCCCTTTTTTGTGTTTTAAATCACATTGAGCCAAAATGAGAAACACGGTTTTACTGCAGATTGGAAAAATTCCATGGAGGGGGGGAAAGAGAAACATAAATTGTTCTAATCATCTTCTGAACTAGGATGGCTCCCATTTCCACCAGCTTCCAGTTCCCAAAGCTCTTGCTGAGCAGGCAGTCCCCATGCCTGCTGAGGGCTGCTGCAGAGTGCTTGTCTTACACTCCTGCCTGCAGCATTTCAGCTTCTAGCCAAGACAGAGAGTGCTACAGACCCCAGTATTTAACCTTTCAAAGGGCTTCTTTGTCTCAGAGACACACTGTGCAAATCTTCTCTACTTAATGTGAGTTCTTGGCCTGGCCCTGAAATATTGAGTGGTTATGGCGGAGAAAGAGTCTGTGATGGGTGATCAATTTAAGATGGTAAACAGGCTGTCAAGGACTGTTCCAGGAAATACTTTTTTTTTTTAGTCATTTTTATGTGAGAACATGAGGACTGTAAGTAGAAAAAGCTAGCAAGTGTATTCGCTTGGAATTAATAACATCTGAGTGAGATACACAGGCTTCCCATTAGCTGCAGTAGCACAGAGACATCCTGGAACCTAGATTTTAGGAATGGATGAAGAATAACAAATGCAAGTGATGTAACTACTGCAGAAAATCAGATTTTTCAAGACAGCATTCACTTGTTAGGCTGGTCATCTCCTTCCAGTTCACCAAGGCACACTCCTGTTTGGGATGGCATTTTATTCTCAGGTCAAACCATTCTGGGCTCAGAGAAGCTAAAGCCTGAGCTGATTCAAATCAGTAATATCCCTGTTACCACCCAAAGCCAGGGGAGTTAAGGCATTGACACCTGTGGAGTCTTCCTCAAGAGATTTGCCAAATGATCTTAGGGAGGGCAGAGAGCTGAGAAAGGACTGGGCAACAGCAAAGAGTTTCTGACCTCCTGTCCCGACCCTGAAAGTTGCACCTAGTTTAGGAAAAAGTAAGTGTTAATTTTGTTTTTATCTTTTTTTTTCCTTCCTTTTTGCCAGAACCAAGCAAATAGGGGCCCACGATGGGCCTCTGAGATTCCCTCGCAGTCCAAGGATGCCTGTAGCTTCCCTCATCCAGTTTCATGGGACTCAGCCCTTTCCTTAGGGTACAGCCCATCTCCTGGATGCATTTCCTGGCCAGCCCTCCAGCCACTGGAAAACAGGGTCTCTCCATTGTTTTTAATAGTGCTTTCTGGTTTATCCTGGGTGAGAATTTAGCTCTTTGACTTCCATGGGAGTTGTGTGGCGCCTGGGTTATGCCTTAGAGCTCCTTGGCCTCTCTGGTCTTGCTGTGGATTTCCTTAGGGTGGGCAAGCTGGCAATACCACTCCTGTCATGGGCTTTGGCTAAATCCTGAAGACCTAAAAACTAATACCCCTCCCATACTTGTTCTCTTTGTTTCCCACGTTATTTCTTCTCTTTCCTTTTGCTGTCACTCAGACCGGTGAGCCTGGGATGAAAGCAGCATCTAACAGCAATGATTGGAGTGGGACAGCACTGCTACCGGTTCATTTGGTCCCAGGGGTGATGATATAATCGTGCTTGGACCAAATGCTCCCCAGAGCCCATTAACCCAGGGGTGACTGCAAGTGAGTGTTGTTCCAGGGCTGCAAGATTACACGGTCTTTATAGGCTGCTCGTTTGTGTATCTGCCTGTCTTTAATAAGTTGAGGAGTTTGTTCAGTAATTGCTACAGTGAAAGCAAGCCAGCAATAATGCGATGCAATGTTCAGACTTATTTAACTATTTAATATTATCACAGGAGATCTTCTTTTCTGTTTACCCTTGAACACTCTTGCTCTTACCCTGTCATGGTTCTTTACCCTGTCTCTGGATTCTTCTCTTGTCTCTAGGTCATGTTTTCCCTTTAGTCCCATGCTCCCTCATATGCGCCCAAGTGTACTGCCTAGTTCTTTCACCCTGACTTTACTTTGTGCCATCTTCCATACCATCCCCTCCACCAGGAACATCATCTCCAAGGTGTGCTGGTAGCTCTTCCATGCAACATCATCACAACGGACCCACATGCCGTTCCTAACTCCTCTCACTGGTTTGTGCTGTGTTTCTCCTGTACCTTTCCCCCCTCTATTTCCCCTCCTGTGCTCTTGGATGAGGTGAGTGCACAAACCAACTTCTTTGAACTCTTCACCACAATTAGGCAGCGACAGAACTCCAGGGAGAGGGAAGCCCTGGACCTCTTTGGTGATAACCAGGGGCCCGTGGGCAGGAGCACAGGAAAACCTGAGGGAGCTGAAGAGCAGTTCCCAGTCGGAGTGGGGCTGTGAGTGGTGTAACAGGGGGGCTTACTGCATAGGGTCTTGACTGCATAGCGTGCTTTACTCATCCTCCCACTTCCAGGCACTGGTATCTTTGGCTATGAAGTAGTTGTGATAATATTCTATTCTATTCTATTCTATTCTATTCTATTCTATTCTATTCTGTTCATGTCATGCTGCCATGCTTATAACTTAGATATACTCCTCTTGGATCAGAGCCTGCTGTCTGCTGGACACGACCCACCCATTGCACATACTCAGAAGTGCTAAAGAAAGGTAGTAACAACATATGTGTTTTTCATCAGCGGGTCTTGGAGTGCTCCATGAAACATGCCCAGACAGTCTCCTTTGCATGAGGGGGAAGCTGAGGCTGTTAAGGGTCTTGTTCGAAGTCACCCAGCAAGCTGATAAAAGAGACAGGATTCATATCTAGGGATCCTACACTTCAGCGCAGTGCTCTGTGTCGTAGGTCTTTAAACAAAATGGCACAAAACACCTCTCCCTCAATTCTCACCTTCCTGGAATAACAAAAATTACTTTGAAGTCCCAGGTCACCTTTCACACATTGTCTGCTGTGATGGTGTGTCTGCATCCACCCTCCCCTCTGGACTGGGACCGGGAGGATTGTTCAAAGCAGCAGAAGCGACTATCGCATGGACAAAAGACCCTGGCATGGATACACGAGGGTTGTTGCAGGTTCAAAAGCCACATGTGAGTTCTGCTGGCACAATCTGGGCAGGAAATTTTACAAACACGCCAACTTTCCTGTGTAACTTCATCTCTCCCAGCAGTATATGCACGATTCATTCAGACATATCTTTACCCCATACTTTTCCCATTCCTTTTCAATTTATCTGAACTATGTCTCTCTCTTCTTTCTTCCACACAATGTGCTGTCATTTCACCAGTGCAGAGAAAAAATGTGAATTTTTTAAAAGTAAAGAAAAAAATAATCATATTTCAATCTCTTTAGTGAGTATTATGAAATCATCAACAGCCCACAAGTCAGGAAGATCAGTTACTGCCACAGTCAAGCCCTTTACCTCTTTTTTTTCTGTTTCCTTTTTATATCCTTATTTATTCTTATAAATCGTTCCTTTTGCAGCTTTCTTTTCTTTATAAACACACCTTTTTTATACCTTTTGGATCACATTGTGGTTTAGGTATGTATTTCTGCTTTCTTAAGGTCTGAAACTGTGTACAGTCTAATGCTTGGTATGTAGTCATGTCACAGCTAGGGGGTTATTAGCAGCAAATTAAGCAAGGATTAATTCTTCGCCCACACATTTCTTGCAGCAATCCAGATCTGCTTATCTGTTTGGTATGATGATCTGGCAAAAACCACCGTGAGCTCTTGGTGTGTCTGTCTGTACGGGTATGCAGCAGCTGTAGCAAAATGGCCAGAAAGGATCACGAGAGGTGGCCCAACAGCAAAAGGCTTGCAAGTGGGACATTGGTTTGTACAAGTGAAGCCTTAAGACGTCTAAACAGGGTTAGTCACTTCAAAGATATTTTTTTAACGAGAGGTAACTAAAGGTGTATAAGCGTTCCATGACAACGTCTTGTTTGACTGATTCATGAAGATAGAAAGTTTTGCCACAATAATAATTAGCATGCATTGCCTAATGTTTTTTTTTGGAGGTGGATAATGTCTAGGACTTTGCAGGGGAGAGGCAGAGAGAAGAGGCTTTGGAAAAAGAAGTTACAGATCCCAAATACACAGTTTAGCTTACGCTGCCAGGAAGATGCCAGTGCATCCAACTGACCCTGGGGCCTGTGCCTGGAGCCAGACTCAGAGGACTGAGGTGCAGTACCTGGTGCTAACCTTTCGCCTTCTCTGGCCAAGCCAGCTCCTGCCTCGGTTTCCCCATTTGTAAAACAGTGCTAATTGTATGTTTACTCCCTTTGTGAAATGCTTTGAAGCCTACTCATAGTAAATGTTACCTACAGGACTGATAATGGCTATTATAATGAAATTATAATAAAATTTTATATATGTGTATGTAAAATTTATATATACATCATAATTAAATTATAATTAAAACTGCTATTAAAATTTAATTTTTGCATGACTTGAGACAACATATACAACAGTTCCCAGTAAGCCAGAACATCGCAAGTTCTTTTAGTATGGAGCAAAACCACCATTAATTTCAAGCTGGAGTTTTAGTGTCAGCAAACCAGCAAAGGAAAGCCTAAATTAACGAAAAGTATCAAGGGATTCCAGGATTGTTAGTATTCTGCTGAGCATTTAAGTTATTTAAGCAGAGGTGCTTTTCAACATTGTTTTGACTAACACATAAAAGCAGGAGTAAGAGAGTTCAGTCCTCTGCATCAAAAGTGAAGATCCAGATCCGGTTTTGTCCATATTTTTGGTCTAAGCTCAGCATCCCTAATTCATAACTCAGACAGATGTGTTGACTTTTTTGAAACTGGCAAAAGGTTTGATTCTTCCTTAATTTAAGTAGCTGTTGGCTGCCAGTCAGAGGAACTTTACTCCTTCCCACTGGTTTGCAGTATAAGAATAATTCAAGCTTTGCACTAATTTGAAAACTCTCTCCTAAAACTCTAACTTCCAGTAGTTGTTCAATTTAATAAAAAAAATTGAAATGTAAGCCAGGTTGACTTATATATGACTCAAATTCCCCGGGAGCATGACCTTCAAAAACGAAAAAGAAAAACATTAATATAATGCAACCAATGTCAGATGCAGGACATAGTTCTCTAACTGAAGATGGAGTGAATTGCATTTCCAATTTACCAACACATCAGTCACCTTCGTTTCAGAGGCTCTGTGACGTTTAATGAGTTTGTCTTCTTAATGGGACACTGGACGCATTACAGAATCAGGGTTAGAGCCAGAAATGCATTTATGCATTTAGCTGCTTAATGCCTAATTCCCATTAATTTCAGTAAGAATGAGGTGCAAAAGTACCGCTGTGGGGTCCCTTTGCATTTAGCTGTGATAGCTTTATATGTTAGAGGAACGAGGAGCAAAATGAGACCTTTTGCTTACAGTGCTCCGCTCCCCTTTTGTTGCCTTGCTCTGGCAAATGCACCAAATCCCCCCCAGCAGTCCCCTCGAGTGGGTGACTTCCCTTCAGACCCCTGGGCTCCCCAGCTCCCCACCAAGCCTGTGAAGGCCAGGGATGAATACCACGGTCAGTACATAACAGATTGTGGGACTCCCTTCCCAAGGTCACCATGTAAACATCCCCTCAGCAGCGTGCCTTCTTCATCGTCCCTAGCCAGACCGTACCAAGATGTTCCTCCAGCTTGCAAGCCTGGGATTGGGTGCAGAAATTGGGCACAGTGAATGGGAGAAGGATGATCATGCTCTGGTCTCGCTTTGACATGAGAAGTCTGTAGTTTGTACCATGGACCACCCAGACCTCAGGGCTGAGCCTGTCCCTTCCATTGGATGTTACCTAAAGGATCTGGGCAGCAGACACAGCGCACACAAAGCCTTCTCCAACGGCAGGCAGCAGAGAGTTCATTTGGACCTGGCTGCAGCTCTCAGGAGCTATTTGTAACACACTTGGCTTGTTTAGAAAGATGCCCTCAGCTCACCTGCCTTCAAAAGCCTCTAATTTTGCTGTGAAATCACGCCAGTTCTCCTGAATTCTCGATGATGGCAAGATGGTTCCCACAATCACAGCCCAAGCATTGCTCCTACTTCAGGAGAAACTCTTGACATGTTTATCTCGTTGTGCTGAGACAGCTATCAACATGGCTCTGCTGTACAGCTACATGATTAGATAAATTACTGTTTTGTGGAAACTATGCCTGGCGCACACTTCAGCTCAATATCTGGAGGGAAACTAAGGCTTTATTTAGGTTATCTGCTGTGAGGAGATAAAGTGCTCCATGTACTTCTTGCTTAGACATGAAAGCTTTGCCACCATCGGTAGTTTATGACTACGGTGTTGTGGTTGAAGATGTGTTAGAGCCCCAAATCAAAACTGGAACTCTCCTTTGGTGGATGCTGCAGAGGACACAGGCTCTGCCACCCAGTCCCAACATATCTAAATAAGCAAGAAAGTCGTCAGGAGAAAGGGAGGACCATACAGGCTGGGCCCTGAGGCAGAGCTTGACTACTGCAGAGGTCTTTAGCGTACACTGACCTAACTCAGTGGGAATTAGGAACCTTGGTATTCGAGAGGAAGTTTAGTCTAAGGGACTTGCTGAAGGTCACACAGGGAACCTGGGATACAGTTAGGAACTGAAAGAAAATGCCAAATTGTTGGTCAGTGCCTGAACCACAAGGAAATTATCTGATAAAGTTCTTTATTGTGCTTTTAGAACAATTGCAGAGCTGCCCAAGAAAGACAGGCAGAGGGTTTGATCTGGCATAACTCAACTCCTGCCAGTTTTGCTCTGTGAGAATTTACCCTTAGGACCTATAGGCTTTCTTCTTTGTCTTATCTCTGTGGGTATCTTGGCAGCCATTAAGCTGCCAAGTGCTTCCAAGCTGTAATTTCTAGAAATATAGTAATTATTTTTGACTTGAGTTGCTTTTGTCAGCAACAGGTGCTGTTGGAGAGTTTTACAATGGCTCAGGTGGGAGAGGTTTCAATGGGGGAGAAGGCAAGGAGACTCCTGAGAGACCTGAAGGGCCTCTGGGTTTAGAGAGGAGTTTCTGAAGAAGGAGAAGAGATTACTTTCTCCATAGGGAAAGAGTGTGAGCAGGCAAGAGCCATACTGCAGCAAGAGGCTGTGGGTAACAACAGTTGATAAAGGCGCTTCATTCTGTTGAAACCTGGTTTATTTTGCTGAAACCCAGTCAGTGGGAAACATCACTTTGGATCTGAGTTTCTCGTTCTCCTGTACAACTCCAAGCGAGCCCTTCACAGTGCTACTAGGTTAGTCAAGATGAATGCTTTCAAGGCTCATGGATACATCAGGTGTACCTTTAAAATGGAGAGAGGTTTTGCAAGAACTAGGAGAAATCAAGATTTAGCATGTGAGATAAAGGTGGAAGCTGCTTTAATTATAGGTTCATTGCACATTGCATTAAGGATTACTTAATAATGAGATGACCACTCAGTCCCCATATAACCTCATTAAAGACTGATAGGCTTGTCTTTTAAACATTTGCTCTTCACTGTGCCAGATCTTAAATGGTTCTCTCCCGGTAATGCAGCTGTACCTATTCAGCAGACCTAGCTTTTTTTAGGTTATTGAAGACACATAAAAAAATGAATCTGCAATACTTCAAATCTGGGATCTTAAATGCTGATTGCTTAGCCTCTCAGAGTACCTGTGGAGCAGCTGCTGGACTTCTAAAGGTTAAATTCTACAACCAAATTCCATTATGTTTTTAGCAACATCATCCGAGTCTGGCTGGCTCAATTACCGGCCTGATGAGTGCTGCATTGGCAGCCCTGCATGGTCAAAGGTTTGGATCATGCCTCATGTCTGCGTTTCAGCTTGCAGTTGCTTTCTCTGGATCTCCCAAGATCTACGGAATCTTTCTTGGCAGTTGTGAAAGGACCACAGGGGATGCGAACCCACCAGGACACTAGCAAAAACTCCAAGGGGGTGGAGGAAAAGTGTTGGAGACTCACCACCAAACAATACCTGAGTGTTCCTGGCAAACTATCACTCATCTTGAAATGAGCTTAGCCAGTTTCTTATAGGAGGAAAAAAGGTTTATGCATCTAAGGCACTGTATCTGGAGTCAATGCCACCTTTTCCATAGATTACTCCTGTGACTTCAGACAAGTAACTTATCTTTCCTTGCCCCATTCTCAGATAAAATAACAAAATTTGCCTATGGTTTGTCTCCATCCAAAGTTGAGGTAAGTCAAGAGCATCTCAACTGGAGTCAATGGATTTGCAAGGATGTAAAAACAGGTGAAATAAACAGTAGACTGGTTACAAGTCTACTTAGAGTTAAGGTGTCCCTGGCTGTGTTTACACCTCACTGCACCATGTGTATATAATACTTGGCACACTATGTCATGATCTCAGCTGGAGTCATTACATGATCCTATCCTATAATTATTAAACATGGCTGCATTCATTGTTGTCTAAATACGACATGCAAAACTTTTAACACCAGAGTATTTTTCATTTGATAGTCTCAAAACAATCTCAGAACAATACTCTGATTTCTACTTTAAAAATCTGTGCTTTTCACTGGTCTCATGGAAGGAAAACAGCCCTCCCCCTTGCCTCTCAGTCTAGAGAATGAAGGGGGAAAAAAAGCATTTATATGTTT
>NW_008824031.1:629494-636197 GCF_000699105.1 Pygoscelis adeliae
TTATATGTTGTCATTCCTGCCAAAGTGATTATCAAAGTCTTTAACATTTACAGCATTTTGAAGTGAATCACCAGCCTACATCTCATCTGAGCATCTATTTTTTCCCCATAATCTGCTTTTAGAGGGGCTTTTAACTGCATCAGACTTTTCTTTCCCATTAAAATGCTGTCTGGACGATTGGAAAATAGCATAGCCAGTCCTCATTGCTTAGTTTCCATAGTGAATGTCTGGAGCAAAGGTCTGTGGGATTATCAGTTATTGCAATAATGGCCTTTGACCTGGTAAAAACAATCCAAAAGACAGAATTAATCTATTGGATTATTTTTAACATGAATCATATTCTGTTAAGAAATCACAGTAGAACAGCTAGGGTTCAAGACAGACTGCAAAATATTTGTGTGTACTTTATTGAAGTGGCTTAAATTTTTATGTACATAAATACACAAATGATGTCTTTCCCCCCCCCCCCATATTTATATACTTTGCTAAATGTGCTTCAGACTGCAAAGCCTCCTCTCTCAGCAGCGCATTACCAGCACTAAACACAACGACCGGTGTGATCTGAGCATTCTGTGTAGATATTAAATTGCAGATAAATAAATGTTCTTGATCCTGAAACTGCAGAACAAGGGAAAGCAACAGCACCTTGCGCTTGAGGCTGAACTGTTTATTTCCATGGATTAAATGAAGAGCAAACAGACTCAAACAACCATCCCCCCTTAATGTTGCCCCATGTCCACATGTCATAACCTTCCCCATGACTCCACTTTTTGCACGACATGACTTCGGTGCAGAGTGAATCCCTGCTCAGAAAGGACTTGTCCCTGGACAAACTCCAGGGAAAGAATGCTGGGAACACCAACACATGCGTCATCCAGACATGCTCCCCTAACATCCCCCGAGCTGCCGACTGCAGCCGGGGGCAGGCAGTGCTGCAGCAGGGCCGTGCCATCACTCCCAACGCACAGCGCTTACCGACTCAAAGCCCAGGTCCTCCCGGGGAAGGAGGAAAGATACAGGGCTAGCAAAGGAGGTCTGTGGGGCTGTAAATCATGATTAGGTTTTAAGTTCAAGTACCAGTTGAAAAACATTCACTGTTCTTGCAAACTAATATAGGATCAGATGCCCTCGCCAAAATTTCTGGAGGTTTTTGTTGGCATGATGCAGCCATAGCAAGGACGCATTAAGGACACTGGCAAAACAAATAAACGTCTGAAAAAGGAATTCACACAGCAGTGACGCTGGCAACACGCAGCTTCCCACCCAGCCATTTTAGAAACTACAAAACACATCTTCTTGGAAACCTGGTGACTCTAAGGAAGATGCACACCTGATCAGGAGCACAGTGGCCTGCTTTAAACTCCTTCATCCTACTGTGGGAAGAAGTAGATTTATGTTTTGGCATCAGAGGCAGTGGTACCGTGGGCACCAACCTCTCCATGCAGGCCCCCACGGGGGAAACAACCACCCAGCTGCTCACAGCAGGTTTGCTGGATGCCCGACGGACTTGCTTGGTGCATCTTGCTGGTGGTATAAACATGCAGCATGTTGATTACTGAAAAGAGAGTGGTCCCGGATGGGCTGATTGAGACGAAGGAGTGGGAGCATCCTTCCCTCCAGTGAGACCTCGCTTGTGCCACGTCCGCTCATCCAGCAACCTCTGTTGGCCAAACGCCGGCTGCGCCTGCTGCTCCTGCACCCCTGTGACCTGGTGTTCTCTGCATGTGCTTTAGGCGGATGTTTCTTTTGTGTCGTCTCATGCCAACATACTCATTTCCAGGGAAAACCTCTCTATCAGAAGTATATTTGAAGGAGGCGTGTTTGGTCTCAGACGTATCTCCACAGTAAATTTAAATATTCACTGGTACAAAGGGATAGAGGTCTGCCCTGAAGCTTCTGAAATACTAGGTGAGATGAATCCTGCAAATTGCCTACTACAGAACAATCGTTATGCTGCAATGTTGTGACTGCGTGGCTGTGCCCTTATGCTGGGGCCAAGTAGAGTCCAAAGGGATTTAGATGCTTAGTATGTCCTGGCTCTGCCCCAGGGCTGGATGACTTTCAGAAGTCCCTTTCAGCCCTCATTTTCGATGATGCTGTGATAAAATTTGAGAGAATGAAGAAAAAGTATAACTTTTTTTCCTCTGAATGTAAAGGAGTAATTTCTTAATGGAGGCATACCCAATAAATCATCAGTGCTCACTCCAACAGCAGGATATGTGGCACCCTGTGATGGGTCAGTTATAAATGTCCCAGCAGAAGAATCTGTTTTACGCTGGGTGAAATCAGAAGTAATTCAGTCAGAGAAGGTGACATGGCTTTGCTGAGGAGAAAATCAGATGCTAGAAACATGCTGATACCTGGAGGAAGGGGCTGAATGCAAAGGGGTTCCTAAAAGCCCAGTTCTTCCCTGAGAGCCCTCCAGGTCCCTCCCAGATCACTGGCAGCTTCACTGCTGCCTCCTGCTTGGCAGGAACGTGTGTGTGTGTGTGCGCGCACGTGCATGCACGTGTGTTCCTGTGTGTGTGGCCAAAATGCATGTAACACAGCCTCTGAAGGCATTGCCCTGGTTTCTCAGTTAGCCTTGCCACCGGTAAGGCTCGGTGCTGAGAGAAGGGAGAGAGTGCTGGTGGTGCTCGGCAGCATCCCTCCATCCAGCAGAGCGCTGCAGGAGGACTTTCCTGCACCGAGGTTTTGCAGCATCGGTGCCACTGACACAGGAAAACGATTATAGCAAGCAGGGAGTGAATAGGGACCCACTGCACAGATGGCCATCACTGCAAGGAGTATTGTAGGCATATCTGCTGCCCCGAGAGCTCGCAACGCACGGGAGGTGTGAGAGCAAGATGCAGCCCAGTGTGTGGCAGTCTCAAGGAGGCGGCGGGGGAAGATTCACATGATCCGAGGGGATATACACACAGAGCATGGCTTTGCAAAAGGTGTTTGTGCTTTACCCCCTCAAAACATAATGGGATAGAAAAAGCAAAGCAAATAAACTGGAAGCCCACCACAGAGCACTGCAGGCACAAACTCCAGGGCAGAAAGGGTGAAAAACAAGCCTGCATTCCTCATGTCCCTGCCTGAGGAAATGCCCCACAGGCTTACATGGTGCAAGGAACCGATGCACAGTGCCAGTGACGGCTGGTACAAATGGAGTGCTGCCAGATCCCAGGTTGAGCATCCCTGGGATGAGCCCCTTGCTCAGCTGGGGATGGTCTTCAAAAACCTGCCCCTGTACAAGGGTTGTGTTGGTCACTGCAAACCAGGGCTGTGCCCCAACCCATGGGGTGAAGGCAACACCCACAAATGGGGTCTGCCAGCCCCCCAAAAAAACTCTGGGCCCCAGGACAGCAGCCCCGTGCCCTCCCTCCACCTGTAGACTGCTTTCCAAACCCAGCACTGAAAATGAGACTTCTGTCCCTAGATTGACACAGGTTAAAAACTCTTTATCTTGTGCCACTGTGTACCAGTGCCCTGCCTGGGAGCAATGACTTTGCAGCGCCTCTGCCCAATTACCCTGCACCACACCCAGCGCTTTTGGCCATCCAACTGTTCGAAGCGGTATGCAGGTAGCTGGAAAGAAATCAACGACTTCAAGATGGGAGATGTACAGAGAGATTATAAAAAATCCAAGCAAGCACGCACTAGCACAGGCGTCTGTAAAAGCGGTGAGAACTAATACATCTCGCTGTGTAAGCACTGCTTTTGATAGGGCTCTAATTGGGAATTTTTATTCAGCGTTGACTCTCTTTTATGAAGTCCTTGTCTGCATGAGGTTCTTCTAGGCACAGTAAAATGAGATTCATATTACCACATTTCTGCTCCTCCAGGCATTTTCACTTCGCTTTTCCCCTCTGCAGATGAAAAGAAACACAGTAATAAGCGGCATTTCTGTAGAACATACTGCCTCCAAACACAAACTGCATTCACAATTACTTCTCCCTATGGGGAAAATAAGGTGACTGAAGACGTAATGATAACAGCACCTTACCTTTGCTAGGCTGCTTTGATCCTGGAGGATCTCACAGAGTTCCAGAAAATCTGATCCTGAAGCAATAAATCATGTGAACTGGGCACAGCATTTCCAGGATTTTTTTTTTAAATACAAACAGCGGTCATACATGGACAAAGTCCGAGAGGTTCTGACTGTTGCCTGTCTCCCATGACAGCTTTGCATAAAAAGGGTGAAAGAGTATGAAAAATACCCATGGATTACCATACACCCAAACATTCACGATTTTCCTTAAAAACTGAGTCCCTTGCATTTCCTAAATCATGGCAATCTGCTGTTGACTAGCAAGAGACGTGCAGGTAGAGAGAATGGCCATTACATGGGTGCAGTTGTGATTCAAGCAGAGTAAGCGGGGCTGATCATAGCCCAGAGATCTGCAATAAAACCATTTTGTTTCCTCTGTGGCTGTGAGGGACTGGAGTTACACTCATCTGGCTGTGGGGAGACCTGGGTGCCCATCTCTGCTCCTGGAAAACCCTTATCCCAAGTATCCTATAGCCTGGAGGTTAAGGAATTACCCTGCTACAGAGATGTTTGCCTTGTACCATGTGAAGAAGGGCTTTGGGTATGTGTCTTCTAGATCTATAAATACGAGCTCTCTGAGAGCAGCTGCAGCCCCATCCCTCTAACTTCTTGTTTTCGGGGCACAGGCAGTCCTGCACAAACCCAGAAAGAAATGTATGTGACAGTGGCGAAGGGAGTAGGCAAGAGCTGAATGTCAGTGGCATTACACTTTTGAACATAAGAGTCTCCATTTCCTTTATTAACCTAGCTTAAAGACAGGTGGTATCAAACAGGTGCTTTGCAGTCAAATAACACAAGCTTAGTGCCGGGGACATTCCCATGGTAGTAGTTTTAGCTGTAGAAATTCAGAAAACATCTTAGCCTGAACTACCCACCCAAGACACTGACCATATCTAGCATTTTTAAGAGTGAGCTGTAAAGCACAGTAGGGTGTTTTAAGAAAAACGTAGCAGGTCTGGCTCTCCTTATGTAATAAAATGAATACAGAGAGCCCATGTGTGAACAATATACTTCACAGCCAGTGGGAGCTTCTGACCACCGATTGACTCACAAAAGGACACGCTAGCAGAGATGCAGATGCTGCATACAAATTCTGCCATCAGCAGAGCCGCAGGCCCTGGGAGCTTCCTTTGCTCTCACACTGTGTTGGTGGAAAATTTTACTTCCAGTGCCCAGCTCTCAGCCAGATTTCTCTTTGACTTGGTTTTAAACAAACAGCCTCGCTAGACCCTTCGTTAGGTGGCTTCAGTTGCTGCAGCTTGGCTTCCTGAGCTGCCCAGCTCAGGGATGGAAACTGAAGTGAGAAGGAAAAAACAAAAAGTAAAGCAGGATGGTTTTGCTTATCAGCTGCAAGAAGAAGGTTTCACAGGCCTGACTAGGAAAGTCTTCCCAAAATCTGCTTTCATAAGCTCTCCAATCCGCCCTCCGCTGGCTGGCTCACAGATACTTTGCTGGCTCGGTAATGAGTGAGACTCCTGTAAATCAGATGACTCTGTAATCATTTGATGCTTATATTCAGCATGCTGAGTCATAAGGACGGGGGTTACATCATGTCAAGTTAACCATGCAAAATGAATTACAGATGAACAGCCAGCACCAGGGTGTGCACTGGGAAGGTGCGTTCATGCCACACGGGTGGCTCCGAGGTGCAGGAGCTGGGCAGCCATGGTCTTGCCCTTACCCCAGCCATGCCTCACCGTCACTGGGGTTTTGTCCCCAACCCTTGCTCTTGGCACAAGTCTTCTTCCTCTGCCAGGAATATCTCCTGCAAACAGTATCTATGACAGACTGCTACAAGGCCCCAGCTAATGGCTGGTCACACAACCCAGGTTCAGAGCAGGGTCAGACAGGGCGTCCCAGCATGGACTTGCACAGAGGACACTGTATTTTTCTTTAAAACTAAAAAAATCCAAATTATGTTATTTTCCAATGCAATGTTCCCTCTTAACAGTCTGTCCCTGACCCCGCCTGTTGGCTGTACGCTTCCCTCCTTGAGATATGGCTTCATCCCTGTGGTGCCTCCTTTTCTGCACCTTCTTGCTCCCTGAATCGTCCCCAGCCCTGTGGCCTCTGTCTCCTTGTCTTCATACCCATGTGCTGACTCTTACTCTGTGATAAATGCTAGGCAACCTTTAGACTTCCTAAAGATAACAATCTTCATTTAAGGGCTTAATGCAGTAGAGAAGCCACAGCAGCCTCTCTCAGCAACCCCTTTAGATAATTACAGTCGCTGTTAAATACTGCCCTGTGCTACAGTTGGATGTACCCACTGCTTGCGTTGAGCTGTGGGATCTCTTTGTGCCTTTGGCTGCTCAGAGTTCACAACAAAACCACGTAGACAAGCAGAGTGGAAAACAGCCATATTATCACCTTCATTTTTCATAGGGGAGGGGCAGCTTAGAAGAAAGAGCATTTCACTCCATTTGTCTTAGAGTAGTCTTGCACTGTAAAATAACACAAAAGCCTGCAAGCTGAAGCCGGGACAAAAATCCCGTAACCTCACCAAAAAGCAGTGTTTGGATAATGTTATTCTGGTATTCCCCGGTGAAATATTTTGCAAGTTGCCTCTGAGAGGACGCTCTTAACTTTCAGTTTTTCCCTTGGATTGCAGAAGGCAAAGAAACCTCAGCGCATCTGCAGCAGGGGAAAAATGATGACTTTGATGGT
>NW_008824031.1:636225-636520 GCF_000699105.1 Pygoscelis adeliae
AGGGGCACGTTGCTCCAGAAAACCATTTCCTTATTTTATCTGCTAAATATTTAAGGCAAAATGCACAACAAGGTTTGGCAGCCACCTACATACCCTGACCACTAAGTCACAGTCATATTTGCAGTGGTGCCCTCCCTGTCTGATCAGAGTCTAAGTTCCTTGCTGCACAGCAGACCCATTTTCAGCAAGAGTGGTGGGAAGGACTCAAGAAGGACTACAGAGCCCTGGGAGTGGCGGTAAGGGACTCAGGAGCGCAGGTAGTTTTTTCATCAATCCTCCCAGTCAAAGGGAAGGG
>NW_008824031.1:639517-646957 GCF_000699105.1 Pygoscelis adeliae
TGGAGCCCTCAGCATAAGAAAGACACGGACCTGTTGGAGCGGGTCCAGAGGAGGGCCACAGAAAATGATCAGGGGGATGGAACACCTCTCCTAAGAAGAAAGGCTGAGAGAGTTGGGGTTGTTCAGCCTAGAGAAGAGAAGGCTTTGGGGAGACCTTATTGCAGCCTGTCAGTACTTAAAGGGGGCTTATAAAAAAGATGGCAGCAAACTTTTTAGCAGGTCCTGTTGCGACAGGACAAGGGGGAATTGCTTTAAACTAAAGGGGGGGAGATTTAGACTAGATCTAAGGAAGAAATTTTTTACGCTGAGGGTGGTGAAGCACTCCCCAGTGGACTAACTGGTTAGCAGCATGGATTTGAATCCCTTCACTCACCAAACCTGGCTCCCCCACTTTTGGACCAAAGCTCCAGCCTCTGTGTAATCCCTGAAAAGGAGTAATGGGAATTAATTTGGAAAGAAAAGAAGCAGCTCTGGTGAGGTCTGTGAAAGGTGTTGTGTCTACACCTGCCTTCAGGAAAGGGTCCTGGATGGTGGATCCCAGCTTGGTGTAGGTGTCTCCTCACAATCCTGAAAAGGATGCTGGTCCCATAGAGGGTCAAGTTTTCAGGTATGCTCTGTGCTGGATTGTAATATCCCTGTGGCAATGTCAGCCACTAACAATCAGTGTGAAGAAACCAATGCGTTTAATGGGCCACTGCACGTGGAAACCGGGAGAAGGGCAGAGGCCAGGTGGCCATCAGACCCTCACCAGCTGCTGGAGAGGGTTCTGTTCAAGCACACAGTTACAGAGTCTCTGCTTGAATGCTCAGAATCTCTGCAAGGCACAATGCTGTGCTGAGATGCCCTCACTTTCCATAGAGTAGGAGGGGGTTATTTCTTAGGGAGTCCCATTGTCTCTGGTGGTACCTTCTCTCTCACCGGCTGCTTATCCCTCCTCCAGCCATATACATATTTCAGTTATGCAACCACTTTTGTGTTTGGGATCATCTTTTTTTTTCACAAGCAGAGTATTTTCCTAGGGAGATTGGTACAAGAGCATCATGCATTTGATTTTTGTCCATATTCTCTGAAAATAGTCCAGCCTGCCCAGCAGCATCAGGCCATCCAAGGAGGAGAAAAGCCATCTCTGCGAGCCCTCCCGGCTGGCTTGCAGCCGGAGATGGTGCTGTGCACAGCGACAGCTTGTGTTACCAGCAGTGTGAGAACCGGTCTCAAACTTTTACAGCAGGCGATGAGCAGTGGCTGCAGCTGATGTGTGTCCGTGTGCACTGGCGGCAC
This sequence comes from Pygoscelis adeliae, assembly GCF_000699105.1. Classification (NCBI taxonomy): domain Eukaryota; kingdom Metazoa; phylum Chordata; class Aves; order Sphenisciformes; family Spheniscidae; genus Pygoscelis; species Pygoscelis adeliae. The sequence goes on from NW_008824031.1 coordinate 640,796, forward strand.
AGCCGTCCCTCCCCGTGAGCCTGGCTGAAGCCGTAAATCCCTTGCCGCAGCAGCTGAGTCACTCTCACGCTTTCCCTTCGCAGAGGTACGGCACATATGAAATAAATAAATAGCAGCAGCCCTGCTGAAAGGCTCCTGTCTTACTGGGGACCAGGTTGAAACCCCAGCAGGCAGTAGGATCACCTTTGCTGTGCCGCTCCCTCCTCTGAGCTTGCTCTCCCTGCTCTCCTTTGTGAGCGAAGAGGGGCAAAAATCCCATGGCCACAGCCAGTCCCCATCCTGGTGGGAGGGGGGTTGCCTGGGCTTGGAGGGGCACAGCTCTCATTGCCAGGGAGAGGTGTGAGAGCAGCGTAAGGGCTGCATGAAACCTCCTTCAGGGTTTCAGGCTTTGGCCTCTGTACTTTTAAGGAGGAAGGAAAACGCTCTCCCCTTATCCCTGGGAGAGCCCCCGGGGTGGGAAGGTTTTGCAAACACACAAGATGTGGCAGCCCCACCCAGAGAGATCAGTGGATGTCAGCCCCAGCGCCGACCTGAGGTTGGTCTACAGCATAAGCGAACAGAAAGGTGAAATCCCTTGCACACAGGGAGCAGCCAGAGCACTCACTGCAGGCTGGATCCTGGCCTCCGGGGAAGCTGAGCGCACACCGTGCTCTGAATATCCAATCCCGTGTGAGTCACGGCTCTCCCCACTGCGATAGTGCCTGGCGAGCTCAACAGCAAACAGCTCAGTCGGATGCTACGGAGGTTGCAACACCAAAACGATCCTGCAGCACTTCTCTGTATCTGGGCCTAATAACAGCCCCAGGCACTGTCCCTCCTCTCTCCCCAAGCAGAGCTACTGTGCAATATGAAAGTGCTCAGGTTTTTGGAGAAGAACACCATGTGCAACTCGATCTCCCGAGGATAAGTAATTATAACGTTGTCTGCTGGTGCCTGTGGGGACCAGCAATGCATTTCTTGGCAGCGCTCACATGTTGTTCAAGGCAGATTTCCTGCATAGATCTAGGCGCTGGCTGTCAGCCACAAGTAGGATGGAGATGAATGCGCCTGCTCAGGAAATGATAAAGGAACCAAGTGAATGCTTTTGTTTATGAAGCAGTGTCATCTGGAGAGCTGTGAGACCCCCTTCCAGAGGCAAAGGCAAAGTGTAGAAATCATGAGCAGCTCCTAACCCCATGCTACGCGTTGGGTCTCGCTGGGTGAGCAGCGTGCATGAGCCAGTGGCTGCCACAGTGGTAGCAGCATCTCAGAGCTGCCCATGGGGCAGAGCAGCTCCCTGCCCCTCTGCCACTCCCAGCCCTGCCGGGGGTCCCATCCCAGCCTGGCCACCAGTGGGGATTTGGTATCAGCACCAGGAACCACCCCCATGGAGTCACAGAGGGACACCACAGCTGTGATGTTGTGTGTTCAGTGATCCCCAGTGGGAAGGACTGACCCCGGGTCTGTATTGGTTGAGGTCCCAATGCTGAGAGCTCTTGTCACCTTAGCAGAGGAGTCCCGAGCAGGAATTAATTTTCTTCCCAATACCTTAACCATTAGACAGTGTTATCCTACATTAGCACTTGCCCTGGAAGCCACTGGCTTAAGCTGTAACAAAGATTTACTTGCGGTGAATCTATAATCCTCAGTCACTGAGGAGGCCTTCTGATTAACTCAGATGTTAACTTTCACCAGCTTTTTGTTCATTGGTGCACTTTTCTTCTGGCTTACTGGGTGCTTCTTGCCACCCGATAGGCTGAGTGTAAAGTGCACACATAGCAAAACAAACCCATCAGCCTTCCCTGCCTTCCCGGCCTGGTCACTGAGGAATTACCATGACTGCATGAACTGTGCATGCAGGGAGCCAGCACAAGAGCGTGGCAGTCAGCTAACACTCAAAAGGGCCTTAATGCATCGTCATCTCCTGAGTGGTCCCTTTGGGAATCCCACTGATGGGGAAGGGAGATGGCCAGAAGGATGGTGATCCACTTGTTATGAACTCATCTCTGTAAAAGTAAAAGATTTTTCTTTACAAAACCAACCTTGGGAAATCAGGGGAATGATCTTGGCATGGATGAAGCTGAGAGAAAGAGAGAGCAGATGCAACAAAGGCTAATGGAGTGGCAAGCATTACACAAGTACCACATAAGTCTACAGTAGATAGAGAAGACCTATTAGCAAAGATGGACTGGGCAGATTTCAGCACTGGGGCAACACAGGAAACCCTGGGGTTAAAACGCCTTTTTCATGTGGGAGATTACTTTGCAGCGATGAGTCATGGATGAGCTTTACAAATCAGGCATCCTCCAAGCCAGCAAGCTCTGGAGCACTGCCTCTGGCAACACAGAAAGATGAAGAGGTGCCCACCAGCCAAAGCATTTTCCCAGACATGCAAGAGCCCAGTTCAAACACTTTCTGCTGGGGTGAGGGATGTTTTCATGTAGGGCACAGGGCCTCTTTTCTACTGCAGCGGTTCTCCATGGTGTAGCCAATGCTTACAAAAGGTTCTTGTACAGCAAAAGGTCACCTTCAGATGCCCTTCTCCTAGAAATGGAGGGAACTGCTCTTCAACTTCTCACCTACCAGAAGAGTTCTCCAAACACTGAGCTATTGTATGCAAAGGGAGATGGGGCATGGCCCCAGCTGTGTTTTGTGACAAAAGGGTGGCTTGGATGTGATGTCATCCAGGAAAGAGTCCACGGTTACAAATCCAAAGTGTGAGCAGGTACTTCTACAGCTCAGAGCAAAGTGTCTATATCTATTTGCAGGTCCCTGCTACTCTCCTTGTCATTTTCTGCAGGGTAACTTAGATGATTGCTCCTTGTTAGCTTTGGTGAATCCCACTTGTACATGTCCAACTCTCCCAGGCTCTGCACAGGACTCAAATTAGACCTGGATAAGGAAACACATGAGGTAAAGCCCTGAAATACTCAGCCTGCAGCATCTAAGTCCTCTCACAGCCCTACCTCTATATTTACCTAGGTAATGCATGTCACCCAGGTAGCTAATACATCATTACTTTTTGGATGATTAATGGAGGAGCACTGATCTGACCACTGTGGAAGAAGAGGTCTTTCTGCACTGATATTTTCTCTTCAGCTGGGAGGAGGAGACTGGGAAAGAGAGCTATAGAAAACTAACAGGTTCTTGATAACCAATGGGCATTTTTCCAAGCTCAAAGTACCTCTTCATAGCCCAAGGAAAATAACAATGAAAAATGTGTCCTTGTGAAAGGGAAGAAATTTCTGTAATTGATTTTCTGGGACTCAAACAGCTGAGACAGAAGGAGAAAAATGAACTATCCTCATAACCAGACCAGGCAGAGTATGCAGGTAGTTTCTTATAAAAATGAAAGCTTTGATATAGTTGAGGTTGATGTATTTCACTCAGAAACATTCAGATACATTTTAATGAACCTTTCAAAGTTTTTTTAATAGAACACTAACTAAAAGAGTCTTTCTGGGTAAAAGATTGAGACGTTACACCTGATTGTCTCAAAAAAGAAGCCTGAAAGTGAATATATTTTACTAGGAATATCTGTACTACACTTTTGCATTACTGTAGTTTGATGACAGTGCAGGAGACTAGACCTGGCCTAAGTCTTTTCCATGGTTTAGATCAGTGAAATCTCTTCTGCCCAATCCTTGATCTCTGCCTAAAGGCTTATCAGGAGGAGGATAAAACAGAGAACAGAGAAGGGACTCTTGTAGAAGAGAGCAATAGCAGGAATTCTCAAAAAAAAAAAGTTGAGGCACAGAGGGCCCAGTTATAACAGCAGCAAAAGCCAATGTCTTTACAAATAATAACCATGGAGGGGGTCAGTCTCTACAGGTCTTGCCCAGCCCTCTGTCAGCCTGAGTCAGATGCTGAACTATATTGAAAAGTCCAGTATCTAAATGGATTTGAACAGCTGGTCAGTGGAGCTCGGCCTAAGGAATGGCCGAGTCAGGACATCAAAGCCTGACCCTACAGATACTCACTGGACACTGCATATTTTCCTCCTCCCTTGCTCCATGGATGTGCCAATAACTACTCATATGCATGCACCAAATACATACACAGAAAAAAACCCAAAATAACAGGATCCTTGAAAATCAGGACCCATATTCTGGAGTCTTCACTCAGTCCGGCAAAGTGGTGTGGCCCAAGTAACTAAGGCCTGGAAAAGATCTCAGGCTAGAGAGAAAACAGCAGTGTAAAGAGCTGGCCCAAATTTTCCTAGAAAAGTTCCATTGTCATGCATCTGGACTGTGCAGGCTAAAGGCCAGTGCACCTGGGCTCCTTTGGCATCAGAGGGGCTGCAGCAGAAACCATGTGGTGTCTCGCACCTTCGCTTTGGATACTGCATGTGCACAGCTCCAGCAGCTGAGAAAATCACAGACATATTTAAAAAGGATGGATGGGGCAGGAAGGGGGAAGTTGAGAAGGTCTTTCTTATTTCAGGCAAAGTATTTTAATGTTTTGTATCTATTTTTTCCATGCACAATTATTAGCTTTGCCTACCTGTAGGCAACTTCTAAACTTGCTTCTAAGTTCTCTGTTCTGTTCTTGCAGTACTGCTTAAAGCAGCAAGACTACAGGATGGCAGAAATGAATGACACCCATTTGGCTCCAGTGAACTTTGTTGCTTTCATGCTGCATTTGTGCCAGAAAATGTTTGTGCATCTGAGATGAGAGCAGTTCCCTAAGCAGATTTTTACCTTGGGGAAGTGACTAGCTGGATGTTACCACCAGAGGAGATTGTTTAACTCAGCAGATCCCAAATCATGAAAATCAGGTGGGAGAAGTCACTGGAACTTGTCCATGCCACATAGACTAAAACACCTGATCATCTAGAAAGTAAAACATCCTAGAAAAAAAGCACAGAGGCATATATAACTAATAAGACAATAGGTAATTCAGGAGAAGTTGCAGGATTTTGCAGGATCTCAAATAGCTGAACTGGCAAGAGCATAAATCTAAGCAGAAGACATCTAGCAAATAAGAATGGGCACGCTTCAGGAGGCCATTGAAGGGGAGGGGGGAGGCTGGGGAGGGACAAGCTGGACCTTCTCTTGGACATGGCAGCGTGAACATGTTTCCCAGGACAATGCAGTTCCCAGCTGGCCCCAGTAGACCTCAGTGGAAAAATCTCTTGCCACCCATTTTCCATATTTACCCATGCAGTGGCAGCACCATCTGACCAGTAATCAGCAACTGAGGATCAATGCTAAAGAATAGAGGGACCCCCACTTTAAGAGCAAGGAAGAGGGGAAGGAGGAGAGAGGGATCAGGGCCTTCAGAAGAGCAAGGATATTAATTTGGCTGCTAGAGTGCAAATGTGGAGAGGAATGTAGGAATCAAGGCTGGGAGATAGTTGTGCAACCTGGGAAGTTAAAATGCAGAGTGACAGTGACATCCGGTCCCGTGGAAACGAAGGAGCTTCTCCCACTTCAGAAATGTACCGTTGCAGAGCAGCTGGAGGGCTAGAGAAGACACTGCAAGTCTCACGCAGCCAGCCCCGCTGAGAACAGATGCTGGTGGCCGATCAGCCTTTCTCCAGCTCTAAGTTTCAAAGGCGCTGGCTATGTTCCTCGTGTTTTGCCCATGTATTTGAAGATCAGGGAGGTATTCGGCCCCATTAACCTTTCAGTGGTATGAAAGCTGCAAAGCAAGAGGACAGCTGGAATTCTTCCTCCCGTACATACCATTGCTGACCTACGGCAAAGTCATCTGAACACACTGGTGTGTGGAGACGTGGTGAGGGCTGACCCAGCTGACACTTGGGGAAATTGCTCAGGATTCCTCCAGGAAGTAGATTTCTAGCCCAAACTCTCTGGTAGTATTTATATTTTTGACAAGACTATGGCGTTACTGTGCAACTTGACCAGCTGGGGAAGAGACCAGGTGCGCTGCAGCCGACACCAGCCAGCGGCCGGTCTGTGCCCTGCTCTCGCCCTGCCATTGTGCTCCTGCACAGGCTACTCTCCTCCAACAATGCAGAGGGAACATGGTGTGCTCAGCCAGAGCCATAAATCCCACTGGAAGAGCCTCACCCATGAAACAAACTAGGTCACCCGTTCAGAGAAGGAAGCTTCTAACAAGAAGCCCAATTGCTGCTGCTATCCAGTAAGCACATACAGAGAGAACAGAAACACAAGCTCCCTTGAGGAGCTGTCTTCACAGGTGCTTCAGTGTTTGGAG
>NW_008824031.1:647023-658752 GCF_000699105.1 Pygoscelis adeliae
TAGGAATGAATGTAGAAAAATAAATATGCAGCTCAGAACAATTCCAGTCTACCCATTATTCGAATTGTCAGGATCCAGAACAGTTATGCTGACATGGCTTTAACGATGTAAAATGAGACCTCCTTGGCTAGGTTCAGTTGTCCAAACGTAGGCAAGTGGTGCTCTCTGAGACAACCAGAGTATCCTGCCTTGCCTCGGCTGGCCTCTCTGGAAGGGGACAGGTTTCTCCTGGGTCCTGTGTCGGATCTGTCAGCCCCGTGCAGATGTCTAGGGGCCCTAAGGTGGCTGGATGGGCACTGTGCACTCATGCACACACAAGGAAGTGGAGAAACTGGACTGAACCCATCCTCCAGGCTCCCTGTGCAGTAATGGAGTGGTGTGTGTGTCTTCAACACCTGGCGCTGCAGATGGGGGAGGAATCTCCCCTCAGAGGTGCATTTCTCTTTCCAGGCACTGCAAAAAGATCTTTAAAAATTAACTTATGCTGTATATGTCCCTCTTAGAAAGCTATAGACGCTCCAGTTATTCCCTTCTTTAGCCACACAAACATACTCTCCCCAATACCTCACTCTTGGGCCTTGTAGACTCAGTGGGAAATATCATACCACCAACCTTCTTCTGATATGTAATGACTTTGCCTCACTCTGGGACATAGCTCAGTTGGTGGCCTAGTCAGGCCTTGCAGCTCTGCCATACCGTGGCCAACTCAGCCTGGCCTAGCAGACTAAAGTCATGACGAGCAGCGAAGGGATGCAGAGCAGCATGCCTGCATAGCAGATGGAAAAAGGCCCCTGGACAGGCAGTTTTCCCAAACCACACCCCACCGAGGAACTTGCACCAGGGGCTATTCTTCTCCCACAGAAACCCTTCTGGGGTACGAAATGTCACGAGAAAGGTCTGGTATTGTCTTTTTTATCTTATTCTTGTTCCCAGACCCCGAGGGAGCATTAGCACATTGCAATTGCTTTTCCCTATTCTTCTGTCATCTGTTGATGTTTCCATGACACGCTTGCCCTGAGACCATCAGTCCCAGCTGCCAGCCCTGAGGGCATCTCCACCTGGCTAAATATAATGAGCAATGGGGAGAGGACTTTTTCAGAGGATGAGACATTTGGATTTTACAGAGAAAGGGCGTGCTCAGAAAACTGTAGCATTGGCTCTATTCACGGGTTGAAAATGCTTGCATAGAGCAGCAGGAAGGTTGGGAAGAGCCTAGGGAGGACAGGCTGAGCTTTGGCTCTGCAGAGGTTTGCCAGCAGGTCTCTCTGTGAGGTTGTGCAGCTACAATAACCCAGCAGCCCGGCTCCATGTAGCCGGCACATGCAAACTAAACATGCTGAAGTCCACTAGTTGCAGCTGTGTGCATGCTGTGCCATTTCCAGGTCTTTTTCCCTTCCATCAGTGCCTCAGACAACCCCACGTTTCAGCAGCCACTGCCACTGTGGTGACATCTGGTCCAAAGGCAAGGAGCTGCTGATTCCTCGCCATTTCCTTCGTGAAGGGGCTGTCACTTGCCCTTCATCTGCATTCAGGAAGACTCTGTCTGAAGGAGTGCGTACAGCAAGCAAGAGGCACAGGGCTTTCATAATGGCCTCAAGAGAAAATGTTTTCCAGACGCAGTGCTGCTCTTTATTCACGTCTCTGGTTCTTCTGAGATAAGAAAGATGTGGATGCAAACCCTCCCCCTCACAAAAAAGACTGAGAACTGAACCCTGACCATCAGCATGCCAAGAGAGTGCTCCATGGACTGGAGTGTTTTGATAAAAGTGGGTACCACTCTAGACCACTGCAGGTGGAGAAACCCAAACCTGCTAGTGTGGATAATGCATGCTCCAAGGACACCAAATAAAACATCTCTGGAGATCCAGCAGAGATCCAGCGGCTCAGCAGGCTCAGGAGTCCAGGTAGACTGAACTTCTCCCACAGGACAGCTGTGGGCACTTGCGGGAGCAGATCCAATCTCCTGGGCAAGAAAAATGAGGTGCCTCCAGAGTGAAGTTGTGTTCAGCATTAGACAGCAGCCCAAGCAGAGAGCTGGGGTGTTTGGCAGCACAGTGCTAGACTAAATTCTGCACATGTCATGCTTCAAGCTCCAAAACTTCATTTGAATCTCGTCCCCAGTTACAGATCTCTTTCAGGTCCTGCCCTGCTGCTTCCTGTGCTAGATGGTGACATATTGGTGCGTTCCTTATCCTGCACACTTTCTGTGTTCTGCAGGAATTCACTACCAAATCAGAGGCAAAAATAAAGCTAACTAAAAAGACTGGCTACAAGAAGTATTTTGGCTTTGTAGGTGCATAAACATGGCTGAAATGAGTAAATAAGGGGAATCTTCCAGCTGAGCTGTTCTCCTGTGCGTATGTGTGTGTGTGCTTGCATCTGCATTTTTACTCAAACTATTGTCATCTTCACTAAATATTTTACTATGTTCAAAAGCATAATTTTTAAAGGCCTGTCAACAGTAGGAAACAACACATGGGTTTTTATTCCTCTGCTGCACTAAGAATAATTCACTTAGACTCCACACTGTTCTGATCAGCTGGTTCTGTAAATAGAGAGAAACCACATCCTGTGTGCACAGAGAATCCCTGAGTCACCTCTCTCTCTCTGATTCATCTTCCCTGCGTTTGAGCAGTGACCAGCTGAGGGGCCTTGGACTGGCTCTGCTGCCCAAGGGTATAGGCCATCAGGCATAGGTAGCAGAATATAAAGCTTAGGAATATAATACTCTAGCAAAATATTTATCAACTGCCACTACTGCTCCTACCCAAGTGGTGCCTCAATAGAGCGTGCTGAGATGGTGAATATCCTCTATTCAAGCCCTGTTGAGGTGCAGGTGGGTGTAAGGGACTCACACAAGCAGAGCAGCTGTGACCTTACACTCCCATCCTATAGTGAAGGCTGTGCCTGTCACAGGCATGACCCAGCATTGCGGCAGTTGGTTAATATGGGCTGGTGTATTTAACACAAACTTCGGTCTCATCTCTTGATCCTCTGCAGGAGCTTACCTCATCACAGGCATCTACAGTCCCACAGACACCTGCGGTGGCATTCCTCTCACCTAACTAGGTCTCTACACCTAAGCTTGGTATCTGGGCTCCCAGGGCAGTTCAAGGTGTCAAGGGTCATTCATGGAGTCAAGACTGTAGGTTGCATGGTCCATACAGACAATGAAGTCAAAAGCACAGTCTCAACACCCACATATGGTTGGATGACTATAGTCCTTTGAATACAATGGGACACAGGGTGTAAACTTTTCTTCTGTAGACATCTGAAGCCATGGGAGTTGAACCCTACCCTCAGAAGTCTACAGACCCCACTTCTGGTGGGAGTCAGCTCTCCTATGCTCTTTGAGGCACCAAATCCCCACAGTCCTGGCTGGGCCCATCTAACTGGTGTCATGGGGTTTATGCCCATTAAGACAAAGTAAGGGCTAGGTATGATCTAAGCTGGGTGCCAGAAGCAGTACAGCCACACATGTTGCCTTCCTTGTCATAAATGCCAAGGAAGCCAACTCTAGCATGAAGCCTTGAAGTCCCTTCCTACCCTGTGCTCCTTACCAATACCACTGCAATACTCACAATCAGGAAACAGGGGTGACGGTATGGGCAAATTCCCTGCCTTTAGCAGCACTCACCTCCTGGCTGACACTGGTTGCTCTTGTTTTCTCCTCAGCTCCCACTTGGATCAGGGAAACTTGTCCCATTGATCTCGATGGGCACTGGATCCAACCTAATGTGCGTTCTTGCACAGGAGCTGGTTTTGACCCCAGGCTGGTTGCATGTGGAATGGGCAGCACGATTTCCATGTTTTGTAAAAATTACTAATGAAATGCACAGACTGGGCTTTGGGATTTCTTTGTCTGACGTGCATTGCATAGATGTCTGAGCATTATCATAACAACAGTATTAACAACACTGAAGAACTATGTATTATTTATATTTTGCTCTTTTTCATCCTTGATGGTGGTAAGTAGGTGGCCACAAATTTAAATTCATTCTCAGAATGTCCCCCAAACGCCTTCCTTTGTTGGGTGACTGGGGTTTAAGTATGTGATTTTTAAGCGTTGACAGATGAATGGGGTCCCTTCTGCTGGATTCAGGGGGGTTTGGATCAGGCCCTGCCTTGCAGGGAAGGGAAAATCCCAGGGTCTGCTCCCCCTTCTTACACGCCTCCCTGCGTTCTCCCAGGGAAGCATGCAGAAACCTGCCTTGCCATTTCTCCGTCCCATTCCCCCCGAGGCTCTCCTGGCTCTCTCCATCGCTGGGAGGCTGCTGCGCTCTCTGTGTCAGCTTGCCCTCTCAACTGGAGCTCGGGGAGCGCAGCAGCCAATCGGGCAGCCAGGCAGCCCGGGTATCCTTCATCAATCTCCCTAAGTGTCTTTGGGCTCTGCTAGGAACATCCACATCACTCCTTTTCTCTCTCTGCAATGACCTGAAGCTCCAGCTCTGCAAGCAGTGATCAATCAGGCATAATGCAATGCAGGGCAGCCCGGAATAATCTGGTTGGCATCCAAGGATGTATATTCACCGAGAGGCTAAGGAGTGTGTCAGCATTTAGTTTCAGTCTAGCTGCACTTTTCCTGCAGCACAGAATCACAAAGTCTCCGTCTCCTCCTCTGGATTGGGACCGATTCTGCACTGGGATCCTCTGAAAAGACAAAGTTTTCCTCTCTTGTTATTGCTGTACCACCATAATCTACCAAGATGTGTGACTGCTTTCATCTAGTTCTTCCTAACTGGCCAGGATCTCCAGCCAGTGGTGGGCTTACATTTTCTATACTTTTCTGTATTCTGCTTCTGCTTTTCTGTGCTCTGCTAGCTGTGAATCAACCTCCGAGGCAAACTCTGCAGCTTCTAGGGTGTGGCTTTCTCTGATGCTGCATGAATCAGATAAGGAAAAATAGGGTTAAGAAAAGCCTGTCGTTACCTCCTCTAAACTTTCCTCAGTGCCTGCATTATGCTGAAGCTAAGCTTAAGGAAGCCTTTGACTTTGTATACAAATTAAGTTCAGTTGTGTCTAAATTAACTGTTTCGGGTTGCATGCCTTAATTCACATGCTTGCCCTTCATTTCCTATAGCGATTAGGAAGCGACTAGCAGGATACAGTGCATGATACAACCTACCTGGCATTACAATAGCTAAAAGCTGCGCTGTCTAGTGTATGTTTGCGAATTCAACGTGTCCTATGCTCTGTATCTGATCTGCTGGCTGAACAATACAGCACTCTGGAAGAAGGGCTTTTTTTCCTGTGTTTCCCTACTGCAGAGCAGAAAGAAATTAGCAATTTAACCTCTTTTTTTTAAAGGGGAAAATATACACATTTTAATATAAAATATTGCTGAAACAGAACAGTGATGATTGGTGGAATGAGTCAAAAGAGTAATGAAAACCAGTTCTTAGCTGGCAGAAGCGTATCAATAAATTACAAATCTGCTCTTTAGTTTATGTGCAGATTAACCTGTTTTAAAATAAGCAACTAGTAGTCTTTAGGTTGTGCCTGCAAAAATGCCAAGAATCTGAAATTTCTACAGTATCTTTTTTTCCCTAAAATACACAAAATCTATGTTTATCTACATTCTGCAATAAATTTCCTCACTATTTATTCTGGTAGAAGAAGTTATAATCTACAAAACACGGTCTGTAAACATTCTGATAGCCTGAAAGGGGGAGCTTTTTTTTTTAAATATGCCTGATTATTTCTGCTTTTCTTTTGTAAATAGTTTAGGATTATATTTTCCACAACAATGGAAAGTCAGAAATTTCTTGTCAGATTCCTAGTCATGCAAAGTAGCGTGTTATTGCTTAAGTTGCCTTGTTGAAATCAAGAAGACAACTGAAAGAATAAGTCCTTTCTCTCCACCCAGCAAAAAGATACAGTCCAAGCCTCTGCTCATTACCTGGTGTTTAGATTAAGTGATTGAATTGGTATAAGGTTATGGCAAATATTTTAGGACTACCCCCAGACAGTAATTTAATATGATTTATTCAAAATATACTTGATATAAATTTTGGAGGAAAGATTTTCTTTTATAAATGTGACTTTTTCAGTAGTATAATTTTCTTAACGTTTGTCTGTCTGCACAGATTTAGCGAACAAACTAGTTCTGTGGCTCTTACTATTTACCGCATCAGAGACGTTGTTGGGACTTCTAGGTGCAACCGAATAGAAATAAATAAAACCATAACACTAACAGAGCGCTCCTCATAACCACCCTCCAGGCTTTCCCCACTGATTAGCAAAAAGGTTTGGGTTGTTTTTTTTTTTGCTAAGGGAACAAAATTATCCCATGTCACAAACATGGGTTGTTATCTGTCCGGTACCAGTTTTCTGGTGGTACGAAAGGATGCTGCAGTGGGTCATGCTCAAGGGGAGCATCTCCTGTACCGGCTCATGCCACAGCACCGACCGGACCCCGGAGCCCGGCCCGGGAGGTGCAGAGCAGGAGTGGGGCCATGGCACGGACTACAAGGTCTGTGCTGGGGAGGGACGTGGCAGGGAAAGCCAGTTGCATGTGAAACTTGCCAGGCGTCTGTTTTGCAAACAGTTACTGCTGATGTTTCTTGACAACGGGTTATCATTCTCAGAGGTCAGGGTGCGGCAGGGAAAAGTAGGTCTGTTTTTCTCAGACAGGTAGGCTGGCTGGCTGCCCGGGGCATGTGATATGTGTTTGAGAAAGCCTGCCAAGCGCAGGAGAAAGAGAGAAGGAATATCAGCGTGGTGATGAGGCAGGCTCATCCGAACAAGGGTGGGGAAACCACACGATGAATCCCACATCAAGAAGCGCATATTAAATCCCTTGTTTCCGCCACAGCGTGGAGGGAAGGCTTGTTAAAAATAGGCTCGTTTCGTAAGCTGCTCTCTCTGCTGGCTATATTCGTCTGCCCTTGCTTTAGCTAACTGTCATGATGACACAGCTGACACGATGACAAAAATTTGCCAGTTTTCTTTATTAGCCAGGCAAGCACAAGCATGCACTCAGCTCTGACATCTGGAGGATGCCAGGAGCATTTTGCAGTTGTTGATGAAGACTAAGACAATGTTTTTCATGGATAATTTTTGAGTCAGAACAACAAATAAGTAGGAGAAGAGAACATCTGCATCAGCAAACTGTGGCAATTGGCCAGATCCCAAAATATAAAGGTCTTTCTAGCACAAAAGTTTTCTATACCTATTTTTTATCTTGTTTGGAGTGTGATCTAAATCCCCAGAAATTAATGGCAGTCTTTACAAGACCTAGTTCAGTAAGACACTTGAGCAAGTTTGTGTGGCCTCCTGATTGCCACAGGACTGGAGCACAGGGTCAAAGCAAAACGTATTTTAGGACTTTGCTGAATGGGCACTTGAACCGCAATATTGTTGCTTCTCAGGTGCCAGGTTCGTCTTTGCACTGTGTGAGAATAGCATACAAGTGGGTTCCTGAGAACAGCAGAGCTGTGAAAGTCCCTGGGCAGGACTCCATTGCAAGCTGTGACATCCAAAAAATGCTAAAAGCACAGTGACATCCCTTCTCCTCTGTTCTTATCTGCGATGCCAAAGGCGTGGTGAGGGCTGGGCGTCCATTCTGTCTTACAAGCTGCTGAATATGGCCCACAAATTTTGAGGATCTAAAACAAAATGTCAGCTGAGCTGCATTTTTTCTTCGAAATATTTTCTCAAGATGTTTGTCTACGAGCTGCAACAGCGTCTATTCCAGACCCATTACGAGACAGAGATAAACAAAACCTGTAGGAGCCAGACTCCCAGCTCGGGTGAGAAACACCCTCCCCGACTCTCAGGAGAGGCTCTGATCTGACATGCCAGCGTATTTCATTTTCCCTCCTTTACTTCTTTCAATGAGTACACTGTTAAAATGACACAAGCCGTTTCAGTTTCAGCAGACACGTCAGGGTGTCAAACTCACCGTCCAGTAATGCTTCCCAAATATATGCTCCTTCTACTCATGATGACACTAAAATAACTGTGGTGCCAGCACAGATTGAAAGGGAATCTGATTCATCTGGCTCTGGCAGAGCGCTCCCTGCCAGCACCGTGAATCAGGCTCAGTAAATTGCATCCCTCTAGGTTCTCTCTGTTCTCCCTCCCTCCAGAGTTATCTCCCTCCCTCCAGAGTTTTTATTTTTGGTTATTAGTTTCACACTTCCATTTCCAATGGGTACGCACGGGCCCTTTGGTGACATATGAGCACCAAGTGGAAAAGAAACATCAGCGTGACAGAGTCCCACAGGCTTTCTTTGTCCATCCACTGTGCAATAAAGTGTATTGCTGTTCTCCATCTAACTGCAAGAAATCAGGATGGTATGTACCCGTTAGAGGCATAGCACATTGTGTTTGCCACAGTTTCTGATTCATGAGAGGAATGGACATGCCCTAGGAGCAAACCAAAACCAGCTGAAAACTGTTGATTTTTCTTTACTGCTGGATTTCAAAACTTCAAGGAGGAGGAAGAATTAATAGAGATCCCAAGTCAGCTCTGGTAGAGCGCTCCTCCCTGAGCAATTTGGACTTGTGATGCATTTGCCCAGTGGTTCGTGCGCCGTCTGTTTCTGTCCAAGACACTCTGGCTGCAACAACCTCTTTTTCAGGGCCCTTGTTACTGGGCGAGAGGTGGAGGAATGCAAAGCAAAGGCCAGGGAGAGCCCCCGCCAGCAAGTTCCTCCAGGGCTGCTGCTATTGCTACTCGCTCTGGTGAGGGCTGCTGCTGCCGGAGATAAATGACACCTTCGGTTTGATGCGGGGACTGCTGCCAAGACAAACAGTCAAACAGCCAGGCTGGGCTTGTCCATACAGAGGAGCGGCTGCAAAATAAGCCTGGATCCAAGCTTGCAGCACACACGGTCACCCAGTGCCGGTGTCCCATGCAGATAGACCTTGCATTTCCTGGGAGCACAGCGCTGTGCACCCTCATCCCAATCACAACCCCGTCCCCAGCGTGTCTTTCCCGTAGCATTGGCCAGCAGAGCTGCCACGGATAACCTGAATCCATGGGATGCTCAGGGCTGCATTATTTAGCAGTGGGATATCCCCATGGGTTTTTGGTTGGCAGTAAGGTTGCAGGAGGGTTATTTTCACCCTGGTCTGACTTAGAGTGAACCTTTGGGGATGATATGGCAGTGAGAAGGTGCAGGAGAGGGGATAATGAGGAGCTCCTAAGGCCAGTGTTGCTGTCAAAGAAAAGGCATGTGGAGCTGGTCTTCTGCACGAGGGAGCTTCCTCCACCCTGGCTGGCCCATGCTAGAGCCTGTTCACCCTGGGAAATGAAGGCCACCAATCTATCAAACACCAAAGGAATAGCCATCTCTCAAGGATACATCCCTGTTTTTATGTCAACACAGACAATTACATAATTTTATCCAGTTACAAGACACAGATGAGTTTTAAAATGCCTACAAGATCCTTAACCCTATGTGCTTACTAGTAGTACATACTACTACTGAATAGTAGTATCTATGTACCAAAACTTAAGATGGTGTAACATCTTCATTTTGTGTCAAAGTGTCTTTGGGGCCACAAGGGTTGCACAAGCATAACCTTTCATACCTGTTTCTCCATTAGTTTGTTCCTCTACTAACCCTGCTAGCCCATGTGCCTGCACAGAGCCTCGCCGTACGGATAGCAGCCAGGTCTGAGGTTAGAGTAATTAGTACTGGCTGGGCTTGCAAGGTTTTCTTCAGCACAATTGCACCATTAGATTTCCATCAGTGTGAGTTCCTCTGTCAGAACAGGCTGGAAAAAATATGTCCAGCTCGTAAAATCACCGTGGGAGAAATATTAGTAAATTTATGCTGGTAAATTAATTATAAATTATAGAATGCTCACTTTTACCTGCATTTAATGCTGCATTCATAGAATACATAAGAGAAAAGAAACAAAACCGCTTCATCTGTCCTTCACTGCCACAGGGCTTTCCATCTCACCTCAACACAAACTTTTTCTAACAAAACACACAGCTGGGATGGACCAGTGGATTAGTCCAGTGTGAGAGCATGATGCACATCTATGCACCAAGAAAAGAAAAGGAAACATCCCTATCACCTTCACCCTTTTCTTAGGGCACAGAAAGCAGATGCACTGCGTAATCTGGGAAGTTTTCCAGACTTGCTCTCTATTTTTTTTAAAGTTCATGACACACAGCATGAAGCAGAATGCTTTAGGCTACTGTGGCATCACACGTTGTTCAGGAGATGTGCTGTGAATGAGGATGAATACAGAACAGATCAGGTTCCCCACACTTTTATTTTTGAGGTCTGGCAGTACCAAAGCAGTGTGCAGCTTGGACTGATGATCAACATCAGTAAATCCCTTTGGGACTCAGCAGTAGCGTGAAAGGAGTAAATCCACCCCAGACTCCTGGGGGACTGGGAGTCCTGCTGCCATGGGCTGGAAGAGGAAATGTGATAGTCCCCAGTGAAGCCAGGGCTACATGGGGTGGTTTGTCCCAGACATTCATATTTGAGTTTCCATTCTGTGAAGGTCTCTGCCACTATTTAACATAACAACAAGAAAAGATTCTTTCACTGACCCCAAATTCGATACAGCTGTACCATGGAAAAGACCCAGCACTTCTGTGGCACTCATTGTCCCAGTGGGGTCAACGTTCTGGTAGGACAGGGACAAGAGATGGGAACTCTTCTGTTGACTCCTATCGCTGACTGTGAGCCAATAAAATCAATGGGGGATTTCACCACAAAACCAGGTTGGACCCTTGATATGTGCCTTTCAGAACATTGCTGCCTTATTAGTGCCTCACCCTGAAAATGAATACCCTCGTCTTTATTTGGCTCCTATATTTAATTAATGGCTGTAAAGCATCTGGAGAAGGTTGAAGTGGGCAAATTATGCAGCTTAACTCCAAGTCTGATGATTAGTATCACCATTCCCAGACTACAGTCTCTCTTTGATATTTGGACCAACAGTGAGAAAGATGCTGACGATGGTGACATTGGTTTTGGCTCTAGCTGATGGAAGGTACAGTCATCTCATATCTTATAATCCCAATTACACCAGCAGATTTACTCTAGATTCACACTAGTGTAACTGGAAGAGGTAGTTGGACTACAAAAGCCTTAGTAAATGGGGGTTAAAGCAATGATTAGGAAAACAAAAAGGATGAAAACAGAAGGTATGGGAAAAGATGAAAAAGGCGAGTCTCAGCAGCAAGGTGTGAAGGAGCTAGATCTCAGGCTGTTGTGAAGGATAGAGCAATTGGTGATCTGGCCCAACAGTCAGAGTTTCTGAGCCTCTGACAGCTGTTCTCTGTATTACAGAGAAGGGCCAACAACCTGATGAGAAGAGAGAAGCAGGGTTGGGCTCAGTTCCTACACAGATGAGGAGCAGCAGGAGAAAATATGAGACTGGGAGAGACACACAGATCCTGCATCACCAGAAAGGCAGCAGTAGCATTAAAGGGAGGAGGAAGAAAACATCCTAGGAAAGCTTTGCCATGAATGATCATGAAATTATATGGCAAGCAACCTATAAACAGTCTCAGGGAGAAGCTAAATAACAAGACTTTTCTCGTCTCCCTTCCTCCCCCTTTGTGTCCTCTTTTAATCCAGAGTGACCTTAGCAAAACAGCACAAGAATAGTTGGGCTCCACCTAATTCAGTCTAAGGATAATTTACCTCCTCCCTACACTGTTTCCATTTCTTTGCTTGACTTGTGCCATGCTTGTCTCTTACACTCTGATCTCTGCCCTGTCCCACAGCAGGAGAGAGAGGGGAAAGGAG
>NW_008824031.1:658799-677715 GCF_000699105.1 Pygoscelis adeliae
CAGAACATGCCTGGTATGAGGGCGAGCACAGTGCCTTTGCTTGGCCACTGAATTAGGCAAGCAGAGGAAAAGCTGCCATTTGCATGTCACTATCCTGATTTCCAAAGGGGGAAAAAATCATAAAGGAGAATCTGCTCCTCGCCACCATCAATCCTGCAATTTAACTGAACTTTAGCAAAATATTTGCTGGGTTATGTAATAGAGATGGATTACAACAGCCTGCCACATGGCTGAAAACTGCAGTTTTAACCCCTGGACAGACTGCCTTGTGATAGGTAAAGATAAGCCACCTCATGGGGTTGTGAGAACAGTACAGCTCAGACAAACCTCTAAAACACAGTCTGAGGGTCCATCTGGTAGAACTGCTCCAAGTATCTGAGGCCACTTTTCTTCCTGATCTTCTTGGCTATACACAGCCTTTCTGTTTTTCTCTTCACCTCTCCTCCTGAGCAATCTCAGAGAGGTTCCTCCCATTCCCAAGGTGCCTCTTTCTCAGGCTTCCCACCCTTCCTGGCTGCCAAGGACCCCTTGGAGATGTTCAGTGTCATCCTCTCTTTATGTCCCAGCCACCCCTCTTGCAACCGCAAGTGGTGTTAATTACCTTAGTATTACCTTAATTCAGTGAACAGTGCCAGGATTAGGAGCAGAGATGTGGTAGTTTGGGCTGCAGGGCACTGCAGAAACCAAGGCACATGGTCATAAACCCCAAGCCACCATGTCTTCTCTGGTGTTGTTATGTGCATCAGCCGGGTGAATCTGCCACACTCACGCTGGGATAGGCAGAGTGGCACCTTCATTTTTCAGCATAGCTACAGCCTAGGCTTTATAGTCTCTCTACATCTGATCAGCTATTATTTGGGCAGCACTTAAAAACTGAAGAAGCTGAGTATTGTAGCTAATTAACTGAGCCAGAAAGACACAAAGAACGTGTGAAACAGAAGAGAAAACAAGCAAAGTCCTGGCGAGCATTCAAAGGCAAGGCGGACTGGCTGCAATTCGCTGCTCAACATGCAGAGAAGCTCATGAAGGCTTACAGAAACATGGGCAAAGGGAGTTGACTTTGGGAAGACCTAGCCATGAAGGGCTCACATGATGCGAGGCGGGGTTTGGAGCTGAAGCCGCCCCATCCGCCCCACCCTGGGACCTGGGCCCATGAACAACCCAAAGCACCTCATTCGTCACGGCGGGGACAGCTGTCAGCCAGGAGACCGAGACGAAAACCTGCTCACGGCTTCCAGGTAGGAGCTCACTTCTTGCAGCACATCTGCATTGTCTTGCCTTGCCTGCTGCCTTGCAGTCGCTCCTGCAGACATGCAGGAGGAGAGGCTCCTTGCGTCCTCAAGAAGATGAAGTTTCTTGCCTCTCTGAGCACATACCACATCAAGAGCTTCTACCTGTGTGTTAGGTCTTCCTTCTCTTTTCCCCAGCTGCTGGGGTTTGCAAATCTTGCTGGATGTGTGCTAAGGTGATAAACTGGTTTTATTTCCCTTCTCCTGGTATTGCTGTCATGACAGAGGAAAGCAAGCTCCCCCTATCCTGACAAAGCAACCTACGTGCTGCTGCAGCATGTACATTTGCGTTCCTTACAAATGCCTGCAAAATAGAGAGTGGCAAGGAGCTTCTTGAAACGGTTATGAATCATTGAACTTAACTGGCACCCACCCAGGCCCCCAGATGGGAGAAGAGGAGCTTTTTCTAAGCCCTTCCCACATTCTTGTGCAAATAGAAGGGATGAATGATCACCATCCCCAATGCCAGACAGTTTTCTGGGCCAAATTCACACACGAGTCTAAGAAAGGCGAGGGGAACTGAAACTGGTGTAGCTCTCCCTTCCGCTTCTTGCAATGACTATATTTCATATGTTCAAATCCTTCTGGGATTGCTTAGACTGACTTTGTGTAATTATTTTCATCCTTGGATTAAACAGGCCAAATATGTAAGCTGGATCTCAGCTTGCTGAGATCTTATTTTACACTATATTTTGTCCTTCTGGCATATACATTACACAGCAGCAGCTTGGATTTAAGTAGTTTTTTCAGAATAAAAGTTTGTCTTTGCTTGAGGGTGTCAATTTTCTAGTAATTCTTGCTGCTCTATCTTGTATGGATACTTCAAAGGACCGTGGAAAAGTCCTAAACCAGGCATCTACCCTTGCTGGTTCTCAGTAAACAGTCTGACACCCCTCCAGACTTAGAGCATGCACAGATTTCTCAGCCTAGAGGTTAGGGGGAAGGTGTGACTTGGTGCAAAAGCCTGTAACTACAACCTTATTTCTGCCAACTGTTCTTGTCCTTCATTGCTTGTGATCACCGATGAGATGAGCAGATTCACGGATGTGCCTAAACCTGGGGGATATCCCTATTCTCAAATTAGAGGATGGCGCTGCTTGAAATTAAAGACAAAAGGATACAAAGGCTGTGGGACCCCCAGAAAGGAGCAGTGGGTTTGAAATCAGCTTTTAGTTGCCTTGTTAGATGTGTGAGGCCAGAAGGTATAGGAGAAAGGATGGTCTTTCAGTGTATCATGCTATGGGAAGTCCTGAGTCCATCCTGTGCGGAGTGGCGCAGTATTTATGCATTATGAAACGTTTAATATGTTCCATCTGTGACCATGTCAGGGTCAACAGATGCAGTCAGAATTAACAATATTTTTGATGTGCACCACCTTTCTTTCTGCTGGCAAGGTGCCACCTAAAATCTTTCATGATTGAAAATTTTTTGCTGAGCAGCTTCTATGAGCAGCCAGAGATTTCCAACCTTTCTAGGGAAATAACAATAGTTTTGAAATCTCCAGCTGTGGCTCCTCTGTACATTGGTCTTTCTTAACTTCTGCTGTGAGCACTCGCAGTCTAAAATTGGAATTCTGTTGGTTGGCCATCACTGGAGAAACCTTGGCTAGAGAAATCTTACCATCCAATTTCTACATCTACTATTAATACATGCCCAAAGTCTTCCTCTAGGCTATTCCCTATGAACTTGTGTGCTAGAGGATTTGTGAAATGCAGTTGTGATGGATAGAAGATGCACAAGGGGCAAATCCTAGCTACACACCTGAGAGCACTGTTTCCCACCAGACCCATCTCTTCAAGACTCCCTTCCTCCTTGCTCCACACACTAAATTACAGCTTCTTCTGCACTGCTGGCATCTGTCTCCAAGGGCTCAGGAGGTTTCCACCATGCTCCTCATTCAGTTCAGGTGAAGATGTGCTCTCCTTGGCCAAGCCTTGACTAGGTCCAACCTGTACCTGAGCCTAATCCCTCCAGCAGGTATTGCAGTAATGCCTGACATCATAGTTTTTGTCCACTGTCTCCTCTCTCCAGCTCCTCAATCTGCAGGATTGTCCCAAGCAGGGGCTGACCTGCTGCCAACCCTTCCTGCCCCAGGAGATGTGTGTTCCTTGTAGGGACATGTTCTGTTCAGAAACAGAGAAGTTTTAAGGGGGAAAAAACAGGGCCACTGAACTAAGTTATGTAGCTAAGAAAATCTTGCAGTTGTTGGGAAGGAGGGGCTGCTTCAGACTCCTGTCTGTCTCATGTTGGCTTTATCAGAAGCCCATACCCAATGGTCTCACCATTCTGGCCCCGGCACTGTTCTCCTGCTCTGCTTATTGCCTGGTCAGTCTGGTCTTCATAAAGCAACTGTTTCTTAAAATTCATGGGCTGTCTTGCTGGTAAGGCTTTAGGTGACTTCTGGCAGGATGACTTTTTCCTTTTAGCAGACCACTGGATGATGACTGTGGGCCTTGCGCTGCTGATTCCCAAACCTGTGCTGGTTCGTAGGCACCCCAAGGGCTATGCTGCAGTGCTGCTGTGTTATAACTTGTTCCCTTCTTAAGAGTGAAAAGCTCCCCCAGATTAAAAAAGTGTGAACTGAGAAAATGAAAGATTAATGCTGTACCTGAAACTGATCTTTTTTCCAAGCTGTCTTTTAAGGTCTCGCTAAGGCTTCTCTTCCATGCAGTTACCCAGGATCAGTTCATCCATACCCTTGCTCCTCTGTCTCACAGCCCTTGGTCCTCCTCTCTCCAAGTTTACTGGAAAGTTAGGTGGGTGCTACAGAGTGCAAATAAATCTTCAAAGCTGTTGCTGGCATCTGCACTCTCCCTCCTTCCTCCAAATCAGTGCAGGGAGTTAGATTTGCAGCTTCGTTGAGATTTAGGCATTTGAGCGGCTGTAAATAAAACATTGTTCAAACTTGTCTGCAATATCCATGGTCGTCTGGATTTGCTGGTTTTTCACTAGGCTCACGCTCCTGTTTAAAAGTGAATTGACTGCCGTGTCTCATTTCTTCCTGGATAGCATGACTCACATTAGAAAACTCCTCATGGGTTTCTAATAACTTTATTATGGAGTGTGCACATAGAACGTCTTTTTGACAGTCTCAGAATTTGTGAGATGTGGCTAGATTTTCACAGAGACCACAGACGATATGATAATAAAACTGACTAATTGGGCATTTGGGATGTTTCACTCCTTCATTCCTTTGCCAGTTTTAAAGTTTCAGGTTGTTGCTTGGGGACTTCTCGTTGCCTCCAAGGGCTTCTGGTTTTCTGTGGTGCATGATCAGTTTCGAAATGACGATGGTTAATGGGTCCTTCATTTCTCGCTGAAGGATCTTTAAGGAAGGAATAAAGTTCAAAAATCCAGGAGAGGAAATTCATTATTTTCCCCAGAGAAAAAATCCATTTCTCTTTGAGTGAGAATTTTATGTCCGAATTAAACCGTGTTTAATTTGCTTTTCCCTGTTGAAATTTCACTGTTCAGCAAAGGGATAAGAGAGCCTTTTCAGCAAGGAGTGAGCGGATTTTCAGGAAGGACAATCTGCAGCCTTTCTGCTTTGATTCCTTGGCAAAATAGACTATAGAAATAGTCTAAAGCAGGGAAAGAATAGTCCTAGGCCACAGCACTATGGATGTGTTTCCAGAATTAGTCTTGGAGCTGAAAATGTTGAAAGCAAGGTGAGCAGAAAGCTGTCTCTGAGGGGGTCGTGCTGGAAACGCTGAGCACCCTACACAAGGTGCTCAGGCCCTCCAGCTGTCATCTGCAGCTCAGCAGGAGGCAAGGTGGTGATATTCATGTTTCTTACTGAGCCCCTCCAATGAGAAGGGCTCAGAAAAGAGTGAATGAGGAACCCTCTGAACCCAGCATAACTGAAGAGGAGAGGAGGAGGGAACACAAGGCAGCCAGATCAAATCTGGTTAATTGTTGTTGTTATGTTGTTGTTTTTACGTGCTAGGCAAAATCTGTTCTGCCATCTTATCCCCATGTTCACAAGGGTAGAACATAATTGCACCTCCCTCTGCCATCAGAGAGAGCTGAAAGGCACCTGGGGAAGCAGATCTGGTGAACGAAGTCTCACCCAGGGTGCATGTGCCATTTTTACCCATGCATTTTTCAGGACTGAGAAAGACAAATACTGTTGTTAATGAGCTAATTTATTAGCCCCTGTAGTTGTACTTAGTTCTGTAGAACTACAGCCTTACACCCAGTGAGGCCCATTTTCCACACAGCATGAATCACTTGCTCGTTTTTTGTGCACCCTAGTTTCACATTTTAATTTTCCATTCCTCTGGCTTTCCTCACGCAGATGAATAATGGACCATTTATAATACATCAACAATATCAGAGCGTACGATTATGGCTTCAGTCCTTGTAATCCCTTCAGACAGTTCGCAGAGCACAAACGCACTTTCTTTGTTCCGTAGATAAAACGCCTGTCATGTGAAGCCACATCCTATTTCCACAAAGAAAACAGAAGGGGATGCTGGCCTGGCAGCTTCTCCCCTCTGCCACTCAAAATAGCTCTCAGGAGCTGAGTCATGAAGTGGAGCCCAGAATAACGGGCGATTCCTTTAACACAGGAACAATAATCAGGTGTGTTAACAATTACAGATGGAAATGGGCTTCAGGCAGCAGTTTGTCATAACACATGCTGAGCCCTTCTATTGCTGTAAATTAAATGCTGTAAACTTTCTCTGAATCCAACTAAATAAGGCTGTGTAATCGAGCTTTATTGTGTTGCATTAGGGGCTGAGCCTGCTCCTGCTGCACGTAGCTGTGATGAGTCCAGTGGGTCTTTGTGCAGAGGCAGAGGCAGCCCCGAGGACCGAGCCCACGCTGCTTGCCCATGGCTCTGTGTGACCTGTGCTGGATACTGGCACATTCAGCATCCTTATCTTTCATGGATACTGCTTTTAAGGATAACATGCTTCTCTTCAGGCATCCAAAGACCTTCATTAAGGACTAACAGATCAGACTTAAGCATGTGACAGATGCCAATTGCAGTTTCTGCTCTTCTATTTCCTTATCACACATTTTCTTCTGTCATGTATTTGTTGAATATTTGGAAAAGGAATAGTTTCCTGAAACCAGGATTTGGAGTTTGGAAATCCCTAGGGTCAGTGCTGCTTAACTGAATCACTCCATACATAGGATACAGTCAGCAGAAGGTGATGAATCATGTGTCTATTCAGTGTGAAATGGGAAGCCTTCACAGAGCTGCTTGTGAGCTGTCACATGTGTTTGTTGCCTGAGTCACTCACATTACTCAGAAACAAAGGCTGGGATGCAGCACGCGGGCCTGCCTGGGCCAGAGCCTGGTCCATGCAGGATCCTGCAACTGCCAGTGGGGCTTGGAGGGAGCTCAGGACCGTGTGAGCGGGAAGGATCATGTAAGCGATGCCATAAAGACCACTACAGGCATCCATTTTAGTTTCGTGAGCAAGAACTTAGCAGCAGCTAAAAAAATACATTTAAAAAACTCCCTAATAACTTTTGTCTTACCCATTTATCCATAGGAATATTCACTTTAAATAAGAAACTTTTAAGGAGACTTTTTCCCATTTTTTAAAAAGAAAGGTGTTTAAACAAGGCTAACATATAATTAAGCTGACCAAGCATGAGGTAGAAAACAGCAAAGCTACATCCCCTCTCCCTTGTTTTTTGCTGTTGTATTTTTTCACTGGTCAATCTAAGTACTTCTTGGGATTATTTTAATTAATAACATAATTTTAGATAACTTCTTATTCAAAAAAAAGATAAAGAAAAAGCTAAACTATCAGTACTTCTTGATTTAGCTTTCCAAACGCTTTAATGAACATTGTGGAAAAATCTTTAAAATTCAGTTCTCCTCCTACTCCCCAAATACTTCTAAAAAACCTTTTTTTAGGAGAAGGAAAACTAAAATATTTTCCTTTACAAGCAAAGAAAGACTGAAAACACAAGCACTCATGTGAGATAACAGGTTATGGAAGAAGACGACTCACTGCTGACAGTGTTCAGTTTGCTGTGTTCCCAGAGAAAGTGCTCTTCTCTGCTCCCGGCCCCCTGGCCATTTCAGGCTCTGCAGTCTTTCTTCTCAGCCCATGTTCATGGAGTTTGCATCAGAAACTGACAATGCTTCTGCTGTCAAAACTCCACAATATATATAACGTCTCCTCTTCAAACAATGTGAGTTATTTGCTCTCATTTCATTGATTCCTACCTATGGGCAAATGCAACCAGAACCAACATAATACCGAGTGCTGTGCAAGACTGAACAGCAACTTTGTTTACCATTAGCATCACAATCAAATTAGGAGGAATTAATTATTACACATTGGGTTTGTTCGTTCAACCAAGTGGTTGGCAGCTGAACTCAAAGACATTAGCGCAGTGGTGGGGAAAGTTTTTTTGCAGCATGTCACTGGTACCAGGGCTCCTTCCTTCTCTCCACTTCGCACACAAACACTACCTTGCTACTGAGTACTTAATCAGAACCTGGAGAAACCACACTCACACTGACCAAGCTGGTTTTCTCTGCCAACAGCATCAAATACAGTTTAGATTCAGTTTCTGCATGTGTATCGAGGAGTCAGGCAGCATCAGTGCTAACCAATATCCTACTCTTCTCCGGCACCAGCCTGTTGAAAGGCAGCATGAAGTATTCCTCACCCCATGCTGAGGTCAGTTCCTATTGTTCCCTCTCCTGTTTAGAGGGAGAAAGTCGGGAACGAAGCATTAAAGGGCTCAGCCTTGCTCCCATTAAAGTCAAAGGCAAAACTCCAGCTGATTTCAGTGACAACAAACAGGGGATGAAACGGCCTGAATCTACAAAGCACCGAGATGGAAAGGTGCACATGCCAAGACCCCTAATGCCCAAAGATTTCATTGCAACTTTGAGGATGCTGAGAACTGCACGGGATGAAGTCAACATTGCACCACAAATGCATCGTGGAAGGACTAGTCTTTTTCTTACTCCCTCTTGGCTGCCATTTCCCACCAGTTTCCTTCCTGGGGCACCAGCGAGCCAGTTCAGCTGAGTAAGCTGAAGTACAGACATCAGATAACTGCGCAGATTATCTGATTTTATTTACCCTGTACTTCTGGCTTTTCCCTTTCCAAGGGAAGGCTTACATGTAAAGGGATGTAGGGCTTTGAGGTGAATTTTGTGTCGTTGGGAAATCAGTCTCAGCTCTGTAAGGAAGCAGGACACCTTGCAGCCCCAGATGGAATTAACCAAATGTATTTCCATCTCTCACAGATGTTGTTTACACAGCGCAAGCCTGTCCAGAGCGGTGAATGGTATATTTAAAACAAGGTCCTCTAAAATTTGGATCCACCCCATCACTTAACTTAACAGATACTTGATACTGATCAAGTGACTCCCTTCATTAAGAAATAAACCCTGCTGTGTTGCCGACCTCGGACAGCAAACAGTGAGCCCCATTGTCATCTGCTGAGTCCTTTCTCTGTCCCAGCCCACACGCCCTGAAGATGCACACCAAGTCACGGGCAGAGCAGCAGCACTGACCTTGTTTTTCCATGGTGGTGTGTGCCAGCCACGGGAACACAGCAAATCCCTGTGTGCGTGAAATACCCTCTTTTAATCCCCGGACTCCCTGCGTGCTCCTGCAATGGAGGGGCAAAACAGGGTGATCATTCATGGTCTGGAGGTAGACAGTTTATTTTATTAGCAAGACAGGAGCTGGTGCTTGCTTGTTCCCAGTTTGAGGGAGTTCCTCCTGTTTTTCCCATTCACCTGGGCTTCTTGCTTGTGCTCGATGGCAGTGTCCGCCAGCTCCTGCCCACAGAGCAGGGCACAATATCGGCCGCAAGAAATCAAATAACAGGTGGTATTCAAGATGCATGCAAGGGCCTAGGTTAAAACAGTCTCAAAAAGAAGTAACTGTAAGAAATGTAACCCCGTGCCCAGAGCCACTGCCAGCAAACAGCCCGTTCCTGAGCGAGACTGCATGGGAACAGGCGGGTCCCCATGTGAGTATTTACTCACCACCGACGGCAGGTTTCACTGGGACCCCGGAGCCAGAGGAAAGGGATTATTTCAGTGCAGTTCCCAGTTCCTCTTTTATCAGCTCCACTTCAACAAATGTACTAATCACTGGTGGTTCACTAAATGCCATGGAAACCCCAAGGCACATAGTGAGGTCATCTGCCAGTACTTTTTTATTTTAAGATTTTTGTTTAAGAACTGTTTTTAAGGCTTGGGGAAAAAAAAAAAAAAAAAGGGAGGGTTCACTGAGAATCATTTCCACAGCTGGAAATAGACTTTGTCATAAGCCCTGACCATTCAAGCCCCCACAAAAAACAAGAGTTTATACCCCTTCATACAGTGACTGGTAAAAAGGAAAAAAAGCCAAAAAAAAAAAATCATCGTGGAGCAACCGAAATGTGTTTTGTTATAACAACTGAAAACTTTTGCTTTTTCCAATGGCATCTGAGCTACTACATGAAATGTTTATACTTGACTTTTATCAGTGTCTGCTTTTTATATGAGATCTAGAAACATCAGTGGCAACATCCTTTAACTTTCAATTTGACAGAAAAAAAGTGTCTCAATCAAATACAACAGATGTCCCAAAGAGATTCTTAAAAGTACTGTTCTCTTCAGAAATATCCAACTAAGTAGACAGTCACTCGAAAATATAGAGCTTGTGAATGTTGTATTCACAGTTTGGCAGACTTTAGGGTCTTTTTTCCTGGATTTCCAAACTGAAGAAAAATGACTGGCTTGGTGATAACTAGAAGTACCAAAACTGTGGCAAGAAAAGGGCTTAAGGCAGCATAATGACATTGCAGAAAGATAAATAATTTGGTTCAGGTCTTTAATTTTTCAGATACTTGAGCATTACCACCTAGTACAATCAGGTTATTCATGGGTAATTAACATCTATCTTTCCAGCTTGAAAAGATGCTTTTGTTCTCATGGTGTCGTCTGTTTGTCACTAATACTCACTTTTCAGGGAGGAGCCTGGTTCTGCTTTCTATCCCATATCATAGCTTGTGAAATAGTAAAATAATAAAGGTCCAGGGTCAGCCAGCTCTCAACTCCAGTTGAGGGGGGAGTTAAAAACAGCAGAGAGAAGGGAATTAGATGGTTGGGGGGGAACATAGAGTAAATATTAACTTCTAATTAAAGCCCTCCACAGCACACAGCCCAGAGACGGATCTCCACCAGCAGAGGAGGAGGATGTTGATGTTTAGGTGACCCATCAGGCCAGGATGTGCGAGGAGTTCTGCAGGTGATGGCTCTGCTCTGCTCTACTCTGAATGAGCTAATACACAGCTGATGGGGCATGAGGGCAGCAACTCCACGAGGACCATGGTTTTCTGCAATTCCTGTATGGACCTTGCTAATTATAGCAGTTTTCCCCCAGGTCCATGGCCATGGCTGCATTGCCCCTTGGTCTGGCTGGCTCCTTTTTTCTGCTTCATTCTGTCCGGGCTATTTTGGCTGCAGAAGGTCAATGCCAGCACTGTCAGGGCCAATGGAAACATGTCTGGGGGACAAAAGGAGATGGAGCATATGCCCCAGGACAAAGTAAAAGAAACTGTCCGGAGTTAATTAGTTTCCATTTTTTTCTCCTTCTGTTAGTGAAAGGATTGGTCTTAGAAATGTCTCATTTTGTTTCATTTCTAAAGAATGCTTTCTCTGTTGTTGGTGTTTTTTTTCTTTTTATGCTGGTTGCAGATCAGCATTTTTAGCTTCTTTTTTTTTATCAGCAAGAATATTAACCACTGAAGTGAAAAAGTATGTCTTTAGGAATCCCGGAAGAGAATATTTGACTTTCTGAAAATATATAACTCTTCCCTATTGGGCTATTTTCTCTTGAGTTTGGCTTTTACTACTCCACCCCTGGATACTGTAGAGCTGACATTTGTTTAAATTCACAAAGGAGAAACCTATTACTACATGAAATACTAGCAGTTGCAGCTTGCTGTCAGTGCAGCATGCAGGCAGCGTTGGTAGAACCTACCAAGAGCAGGTAGACACTGGAGCCTCTTTTGTGTAAATTCTCGAATGAAAAGGTCATAAAGAACACAAGACTAATCTATTTGGAGGACAGATTCCAGTTAGGTTACAAGATATGTGAATGACACCCATTCACTTTTGCGGGGGGGAATTCATCTGAATTGACTAACTTCAGAATGAGGTCTTTGAGTCCGACACCGAGGCTCCTTAAAAGAGTCAGTGATGAAACCTCATTTCCATACCTGGCTCTCTCTCTGTTTATGAGGTTATATGCCTACCTGCAGCTGGAAGAGTTTTATGCAAAAAAAATGTTGAAGCAAATCAATCAAATTAATGGCTTATGTATTGCAAAAGAGAAGAAATTCAGAGGAAGTCTGTGTGGCTGGCTGACGTACCATTTTAGTTCAAACTAAATGATTGTAATATATATAAATATGTACTTTTCCGTGTCTTAACAAAATGTGGAGTCATGGGAGACAAAGCATAGGATATGTCTGTAAATTGGTGATTAATGTTATTTTTATCTTCCTCTGGGCTTGATCTGAGAGCTGGTGGCTAGATCCCTCCACAGCCGTCTATTCATTCCTCTCGTTGCTAGCGTGACATTCAGTTCCATCTATTCCTCTACAACTTCTGTTCACGCTGATCTTGGCTTTCCCTTCCTTTTTCTTTCTTCTGTGGTTCCTTCCCTTGGCAGCCCATTTCTCTTTAAGCTGGAGGTCCTCAATTTTTTAACTCCTTTCTGAATTGTGTTTAAAAGTTCTCTTTCTGTAACTGGTCTTCTCTGCTACCCAGTCTTGTCTACATGTGGAAATTTGTGGCCTCATATTTTTCCCCCAAATGTCTAAAGATTCATAATTACTAAAAAGGAAAAAGAATAGAAACGATCACCTTTGCATCCTCCACAATAAACTACAGGAATTTCTGTTTCAGAGTGCTTTACTATAATCTCAGTGAACATTTTGTCTCCCTCTCTTCGGACCAAAGAAAACACAAGGAAATTCCCATTGTTTTTCATCTCATTTCTCAATTACTAGTAAAGCAGCACACCCTTATGTGCAGGCCTAACATCAGTCCATCCACAGGTCAGGGTGTGAATAACACTAATAAAAGAAAGCTTGTGTCATTCAGCTGTGTGTTCTCAGCCTTACCTGTGAACCGAGTAAAGAAAACAAAGTTGTAATATAGGGAGCTGGGAAACGGGGTTAGAGGTGGAACAGAGAAATGTGAGATACAATAGTACTCCCTGGCAAGGCAATAGAGCAGAGAGGAACTTTCAGTATTGCCTCAGCATAATTCAAAGAGTTCTCTTTTAATATTTAGATGTCTATCAAGAAGAGTAACCAAGAAGGGTTATGTGGAGTATGCCCACTGAATAAGTCATCTCTGCTGTGTTGGAATCATTTGGAGAATTGGAAATCATCAGCTTGGTAGCATTCTGTTTAATAGCTCAGTAGACAATTTAAAAATAAACCAAGTGAACATTATGCATTCATGTCAGTCAAATAATGCTAAAATAACTTGATAGTCACAGAACTCCACCATATCGGCTGACAAGAGGGAAGGTTTTAGGCTGGAAGTTATGTGTGGATAAATCTCCAACATAGGAGTTGCATTCGCTGGAGTTACAGCAGCAGGGCACTGCTCAGACGTTAGAGCTTACATGTTCAGTTCCGAGATGAAACTGGAAAAAAGCCAGCGACGATGAACGTAGATTTCCCAATACCTTGAAAAAGAACATAGTGATTTCTTCCAGGTTTATGGAAAAACAGTTGGCTTCTCTCAACTTAGCCTCGTGTGGGCTTTAAAAATCCTTAAAGGATCGAAACGACGCCCATCAATATATTCAGCAAAGACAGTTGCAATAAAGCATTGAATGGGGATCAGGCACACTGCTGCTGTTACACCACGGTCTGTGCCCTGCTGAAGTGCTGCTGCTTGCACCACTGGCTCTGGAGGTGGGAGCCATATTTCTGCATGCAAATGAGCTGTCTCTGCATCAAACCACGGTCTCAGGTTGGGCTTCTTGGTTTGCACGTCTGTTTCTAAAAATATATGTTGTTTATCAGGATGATGTTGAAAGATGTTTCAGAAAGGCTGGATCTTGGTATAGTCCCAAGGACTGAGCATAGAAATAGGGATGGCAGAACAGCAAGCCAAAAGCTAGTTATTAGAGATGTCTTGCTCCCTTCCCCAGCCATCACAGTTTACTTTCCTGCTGCTGACCACACCTCAGGAGGCTTTTATTGCTTCTGGTCCCCTCCATCCTTGAGGCAGCTGTGGCAGGTCTCGCTTGAAACATGCCACCTTGAAGAGGCTCACATCCCCTCTGCTGATGCAGTCCCATCACCTCATCTCCCTCCCTCGCTGCCATACCTCCCTGCATTGGCTACAGCCAACATATTTTTTCTTTCTTGATGTGGGTGCCACACTCATAAGAAGATAGAGGTTGTGTATGAACTGCATAGTGCTTCATGTCATATTTATATTAATTATATATGATTATATATATAGTATATAATCACACAGGACACTCCCAGGGCTGCTTATGTGTTGTTTGCATTTTGCACCCTCTCTCACCTCGCACCTATTTGACAGCATGCAAACGAGCAGCCAAATACTTCTGTGAAACAAGGAAGCCCGGACTGAAATCTGTTGCTGTGATTTTTTTAAAGCTTCAGGGAGGAGGAATCAGAGGATCAGTGGAATTCCTCAGAGAGGGAGGAATCAGCTGTATTACAAACCTCTTTCCTTTGCAGGGGGTGGAGAAATAGAAACAGGTGAGAGGAGGGGCTGGGAATTTTAATAAATCCATTTCTGCTGGCGCTAAGCAGCTTTCCTCATGTGTTAGTATCAGGACACACTGCAAAGGCAGCACTGAGCACACCGGCACTCCCACGCTGTGAGCCATGATAATGCTTCATTTGGCGTAAGGTCTGTCAGCTCAGCATTCAGGTTTTTTTGGGAAAGAATTAAACAGCTGACTAAAAACGACAAGCAAAAATGAACTTAAAGAGGACACTAGAACAGCCTTGAAACCCGTTTGAACCACGCTGTTGTGGTAGACTGCATCCTGTGTGTGTGCATGCTTGCATGAGAAGTTACTAATACATATAATGTTAATTACCCACTTCTGTCCTGAAGCAAGACTGGGAATGAATTTCAGGAAAAGAGATGTTTGTTTAGCGCGGGCGCCCACATCCCATATACTTTCAGTCCTGAGGAAATTGCCCCGTATCTCCACCCTGTGTACGCTCATGCCTGTAGCTGTAGGCAGTAAGTGGGGAGCTTACGGAAACCCGTGTACCCCCCGTTCCTCCACGTCCCCCAGCATGGAAAGCCTGACCAGCAACAAGCCCAGGGTCTATTCCGCTGCTCCTGCCTCAGCTGAAGCCGTACAGCTGTTGCCTTAGTAGAGAAAGGGATTGGATTTCACAGGCTGTGTAATCTGCGACAGCACTGTTTGGCTTGGGGATAGCAACAAGCCTCACCCAGGCTTAGCCATCCCCTTTCTGCCCATAGAGGAACGCCCCGGTCGACATAGAAGGAAAATTGTTTGCTGAATTTCTGCACAGCCCTCCTTCCAATTGCTGGAGAGAGAGGGGGAGTGAGAAAGAGAGAGAGTTTAAGGCAGGCTCTGCACTGGTGTTCTGGGCTATTTCAACTTCAGGGCAACTTTAGAGAACTTCAGTTATTTTTGGTAAGTTTTTTTTTTTAAAACAAACCCCCCTCTCTCTCTCTCTTTCTTTCTTTTTAATCTCTGATGCAGATTGCACATGTTTGCAGTAGATGATGGGCTTTTAAAATTGCAAAGAGATGTGGGTGTGTGTATTTTGCGTCCTTTGATACAGAAACTGGACAATCTGATTATAAAGACATAATGTTCCCAGCTGCTGTACTTGATAAGCGAAACCTGAAGATGCTGTGCATTAAGCGATACTGCTGGGGAAACGTATGGCCAGAACTTCAGCCAAGGTGCATCCCACCTGGCATAAAGCTTTGTCTCTTTCTTGTGTATGTGAAGAAGTGAGATCCGGGATGAACGAATGTGTTCAGCCTGCTAAAAAGTTTCTGATCCATATTTTTAATGCAGGGGTTTCAAGCTTGTGCACTAAGCCTCCCAAAGCTTTCAGAGGGATGTTGGTTCTCTGTCCTATACACACCCCTCCATTCAGTAATCTCTATTCCAGATCATGCACATTGTTTTTCTTACTTCCTCTGTCTGTATACTTAACCCATTGTACGATCTCAAAGATAGTGAAACTCTCTTTTGAGCTCTCTCAAAGAGCCAGTCCCACTTGTTGCAATGAATCGCAAGGTGCAAATTGCAATTTACTTACAGTGAAGTTGGTTTCTGATGAATATGAGTTTTCTGTTATTTGTTTTCCCCATAGATATGTTTGGATTTTTATAGTATCTGTGCTTCTACAAGAGGAAATCTATTTGTGTGGATATTATATCTCAATAGATACCATTTGCAATGTATATATATCTATCTCATACTGACTTGGCACTAGGATCTCTGTATGTTAGTGGTATTTGAGACTAAGATTAACCTTGAAGCATTTAAAAAACAGATCCATAACCTTGTCAGTAGAAGTGGGATCCTGTATGTGTTCACTGCGAGGCTGCTGAGGCTAGTTCACAAAGGGCTAGGAAATATGCTGGGTAAAATTATTCTGTCCACCTGTCTAGGTTCTTTTCCCCATCCATGTACCTTACTATGTTTCTGAACACATGAGTACAGAGGATCAGAAGTAGGATTTGCATCTGTAGCCACCTGTAGAGAGAATGAAAAATACATGTTCTTAAAGCTTTGATAGAAAAGAAAAAAAACATTACTCACATGAGAGAAAACACCAAAGGTCTACCCCTCTACAACAAAAATAACCATTCTTCTTTATAATTTATGAAACATGGAACACAGAAATTTGGAAGGTGACTCTTAAGAGATACAGTACTTAGCTTATGATCACCTGTTGCATGCACGAGGGAAAACTTCTAGGTATTGCCTTGCTATATCTCTTACTATAATAAAGTAAAACTATAAGGAATTCTGCAGATCCAAGCAAATTAGAGGAAAAGCAGCTTACGACAGCCAACTTACTTACTTCCAAAATCTATCCTAACATAGGTCAAAAATCCAGCATGAAAAAGTTTCAGATTTTTAACAGCACAGGAAAACGTATGAAGTCTCAGAATTTTTTGGGGTTTATTAGCTATGTTTAAAAATGATAAGTGTGACTGGAACTTTTAATTGCAGTAATATTATAACAATGGAGTTAACAATAACTCTTCAGCAATAAACTGACAGCTATAAATCTGTGCCAGGCGCTCTGCAGTGCTGACATGTTCCATGATGGCTGTAGCTTTTCTGTGGAAGCATGTAGGTTTGTTAGCTAGAATTGCATTTTACTATCTTTGGTGTCGCACTCTCGTAAAGTAAACTCTACTATTAGATTACGAGGCTTGTGTAAATCTTCGACTGAAGTTGGTTTGACTCTAGTCAGTGCTCATAAGCAATCCATCAAGGATGGCTGCCTTCCAACCTCCTTTACAGCGAGTGTTAACGTCTTTTCAGTCGGACGGGGCAGCGGTAACTTCTAGCACAGATTCGCCAGGGGTTTGGAGATGGCACGTATTTTCTGCTTTTAATTGTCTTGGACGCTCAATCTGTATTCATAAATATGAGGTCAGCGTGCCTCTATTCACTTTTGGCTGTACTTGAAGCGCATCACTGAAACAAAATCCAACAGCCTGTAATACATGGTCAGGGGAATAGCTATGATCTGAGTTAACCTCCTGTTGACTTCAGCGGGTTCAGTGCCCCGTG
Organism: Pygoscelis adeliae; assembly: GCF_000699105.1. NCBI lineage: Eukaryota > Metazoa > Chordata > Aves > Sphenisciformes > Spheniscidae > Pygoscelis > Pygoscelis adeliae. The sequence continues at coordinate 675,883 of NW_008824031.1, forward strand.
CTCAGAGGCACCCTTCTCCGGGAAGCCATGCCAGGAACTTCACAGGCACTTTACTTAGCATTGTCACTGTGGGTGGAGAGAGTAGCATGTATAGCATCGGGATCTTACTGAAGTGTCATGTCTTCTATGAAGCCACAGGGATGTATATTCCCTTGGTTTGAACCTCTAAAGATGCACAGAGCTTTGGGTTGTTTTTTTCCCCTCAAGTTTTCTACTAGGGCAAAGGAATCAGTTCATCCTATGCAAGAGTAAAACACTGAGGGATTTAAGTAAGATTTTTTCCAGGATTCCTCACATCAGGAGACCTAAATAATCAGAATATAAGGCAGTGTATTTGAAAGGTGCGAAATTTACTGGCTTATATTCTGAGTAAATATTTGAGTAAATAGATTCAATCTATTTTTTACATCTAGCTATTTTTGCATTCCGTAATGTTCCTCACATCAGGAAGCAGCAAAATATGCACTGCAAGAAGTCAGGGTTTCCACCTCTGGATAAACATCTCCCTGTGGTTCTGGGCTCCATGTTGCAGGTTCAGTCGAAACTTGTAAGGTTGCAAACGGCCTCAACATTAGCTCTGCTCTGAGTGAGGAGGGGACCTGACCCTCTGCACTGGCACAGGCAGACTGAGCAAGGGCGAGCTTTTGCTTTCAGGCAGTTTGCCACGTCCCTGAGCCCTAGTGCACTAAAAAACTGTTTTCCTGACAACATCATCAAAAACTACTGCCTTTCCTGCTTCCCTTAGCTGTAACTTCCAATCTGCCTAGCAGGCTTTTCCCTCCAAAGGCAAGTGGTGGAGCTGCGCCAAGCAATGTAGGGGATTGAGCTCCTGATGGAGCTAAGATTAAACCCTGCCAAGGCTAGGTTGCCATCTCTCCACATGTGACAGAAATCAAGACAACACTCTTGTGGCAAGAAAGATCCTTTGGATGACCCACAGCTGTGCCTAGCCCCGGTGTGGGAGGATTACAGCTGCACCTAGGGAAACTTGCTAAATCCATGTGTTTGCTCATCTCACTCCGGATTTTAAAATCAAGGCTGGAATTCATTATTTTATATTGGAAAACAAAACTTCAGGCTAGGAGAGGACCTTTCACATACTAAATACTTCCTACCAACATGTTTACTTCCTGAAAGGAGGCTATAGGTAGCCAAATATCTGGAAGTAACCGCTGACTTATTGCAGAGAATGGGTCTACAGTTTTCTATCAGAGAAGGGGAACCCATGGGTTCCCCCCATCCAAATCTGACCAAACGTGTAGTCCAGAGTGGCAGGAACAAGTCAAAATATGTTAAGATTATGGCATGTAAGTAATAAATAAGCCAAGGTAACTGATAGGGGACCCATCTGCTCCCATGGCATAGGGACGGCAGCTCTGCAGGGAGCGAGTCCCAGGCCTCGGAAGAGCAGGCACCGGGCCCACTTCATCTGCCCAATAAAGATAGCAGCGTCTTCAGAGGGCAAAGTTATCTGTTTTTCAAAAACACAAACAAGGAGATAAGGTTTATATGATTTCCAAGCCTGCTGATAAATGCTCGAGACTCCAAAGACATAGTAACTGTTCTTCACTGTTGGGCAAATGTTATTTCTTCTCTGTAGTTAAGAGAACAAACACCACTTGATTTTGATAGCGGTGGGCTGTGCCTGACATTCGCAGAGTCAGGGGAGAAGCTGTTATCCATGCAGCCATCTGATTTTAAATACCTTTTATTTCTTCTCTGTAGTTAAGAGAACAAACACCACTTGATTTTGATAGCGGTGGGCTGTGCCTGACATTCGCAGAGTCAGGGGAGAAGCTGTTATCCATGCAGCCATCTGATTTTAAATACCTT